>NC_039363.1:48665088-48714325 GCF_003573695.1 Papaver somniferum
AAAAAAAAAAAAAACGATGTATATATTCAAAAATACAAAAAATCAGAAAAATACAAAAAATCAAGTATTTATCAATTCCATCATCTCTTGTTCCAAAAATAAAAAGAGAATAGTGAATGTAAATAAGAGTCATGTAAATAGTCATTTTGTTGTTTCATTGTAATAAGCAAGGAAGGGTGTATGCCATTGATGTACAACGCGAGTAATTGTGAAATACCTCCAACTCATTCACAATTCTCGTAAAGTCCGGACAGCTAGCTATATTTCGACCTTGGTTCTTAGCCTGAGAAACTATCTCTTGGTGATTAGTAGTCAGAACTTCAGATCTTTCTTTACACATGTGTAGATACACTTTACACTCTTATCACATGTCTTTTTTTGTTATCAGTGCTAGGATTGTGCCTTTGATAGCTAGATTGACATCTCCATTTTGCTGTGAGCTTAAACTGACTTGCACATGTCACATTTGATGGAATCTGAGCTTATATTTTGACCTAGAACTTTGTAGGTACGTTCTAAGCAAACCTTCACGAGACTTAACTCGTCCACTAGGGACACTTAGTGGTTTAAAAGGCTTAGTGCATACGCTAAATGCATTCGAGAGACCAGCGACAGTGGTATAGGTAGGATTTCCTTAGTTTTGTTTTACTTGAGGACAAGTAAAATTCAGGTTTGGGGGTATTTGATGAGTGCTAAAAAGTGCATATTTCTATATATTTTTCTTGGCATTTAACTCATCTTTTGTGCATTAATTCTACATTTTATCCCATATTCTGTATTTTCATTGTTTTCAAGAATAAATATTTTTCTTACTTAATTTTGCATTTTTAGGTAATAAATAAAGTTTGGATGAATAGCAGAGCAGAAAAGTAGTGAAAAGCCGGGAGGAATTACACAAGGAAGCCGCGAAGAATGTTGTGCACAAGACCAAAAGGCTAGAAGTGGGCTTGAAGAAGAAGAATTGTCCTTAAATAAGATATGGGCTTGGCATACCCAAGGCCCAAAACCCTTACTCAAACACATTTCCACTATCCAAGCCCGTCTCGGATTTCAGCCGTCAGATCGAAGCATTTCAGCATCCTACGGTCGCTCCATCATCGCACATCAAACTCCGAAGCCCCCGCTTTACATCGCAACGCCCATCTCCATCTTGGGTCGTCCGTTTTGCTACATCCCTTCATCCGACGGTCGCTCCACGCTTACCTCCGTATCGCCGTTGGATCCACCTACCATCTTCCCATCCATCGCTCCTTGTCGCAGATCATCAAACCTCTCTGAACCCGCCTAACACCCAAGTATCGAACACCCTATACCCCTAGCCAAACGCCCCCTAACCCTAACTCTATCGACTTCTTCTTTCTTCTCCATCTCTTCTTCCTTCCCCCGTCTGCAGAACCCGTACCACCACCATGTCCGCCATCATCACCACCAACTCCACTTCCACAACCACCACTCCCTGCAACTGCCGCGCCACCACCTCTACCTGTCTCACATCATCCCTAAACTACCAACCCATCATCACCCCCTAACTATCTAGCCCCCTATTCCCTCAATCTCTCACGTTTCTTCCCTGAAACCCTAAGCGTGAGAGGTTGATGAAGTAGGTGACCTAGAGAAGAAATAAAGGTATGGGAAAGGCACCAGGAGAAGCAGAGAAGACATGGGTCGATGCTAATTGAGGAGATTTGTCACATCAAGGTAAGAAAAAAAACCCAAACCCTAATTTCAGTTAATTTGGGGATTTTCGAGTAAACTCTAATTACTGTTAGGGAGAAGCATGGAGGAGCATTATAGAAGATATGGGTCTGATTTGTACTGTCAAATTAGGTAGAAATAATTTACCTAATTTCTGTTTGATTTTAGGGATTTTTTGGGAAGAACCCTAACTTGTAATTGGGTATAAATATGACTGTGGGTGTGATGTAAAGGCTTATGCTGGAATAGCCAGTGTCCAGAACTTTGATGTTCTGTATATGTTGTTTTCTTGGTATTCACTGTGTAATGTTCATGTTCGGTTTTGTGTAATGTTCATGTGTTTAATTCCTTTCCCTGTTTTATTGTCCTGTTGATGTTGTTGTTAATGTGATGTTTTGGGAGAACTGGATTAGCCAGTCTCTCCAATTTTTGTGTTGTACCTGTTAATCATGTGTTGTTCCATCTGTTCTCTCATGTTCTCATTAGCTGAGGCTCAGATGAAGCTTTAGTGGACTGTTAGGTAGTGGAATGTTAGGTTAGAAGCCTTAGTGCACTGAATTGATTGAGCAATGGGAGAAATCAGTGCTCACTAGTGCTTGTGATTGATTGTACTGTCAAAAGACAGTCAATACTAGGAGCACATCAGTTGAGCAAGCTGATTATCTTGCTATTCCCTTTTTGTATGCTTAGGATCTTAAGTTGGCCTTAACTGTCACTTAGTTCCATTAGGGATTCAACCTAGAACTACACTATCTGGCTAGGTCACAAGGTGGATTCATAACCTAGTTGTGTTGTTTCTCTGTTTTGTATATGTAGTTTTGCTCCCCTGCCATTGCCCTTGGCTTAGGCCTTGGTTCTTTCTCTTTGCTTCATTTCCATTGCCATCTTCACTGCCATTTTCACCATTTCCTTTGCTTTTCTTCACTATCACTCTCCACTGTCACTGTCACCTGTTTTGTGTTTTGTATTTGTATCTGTTTTCTTGTGTTTATTGTTTTATCATCCATTGTCTCATTATTTCACTACCATCTTCATTGCTTTGTAAATATCACAGCTTCACTGCCACTATTTGCTCTTTCTTCTCATTTGTTTCTCATGTTCTTGTTACTGCATTCATTACCTTGTTTTACAAAAGCCCAGTGTAATCTAGTTCATAGCTCAGAAGCTTAGCTAATCTAAAGGCCCATCCAACTGAGCCCAAGGCTCAGTTCATTCCAAAAATCAAAGGTCCAGTCCACTGTGGACTTAATCAAAGCCCAAGGCCCAGTGCAATTCAAAAGACCAAAAGCCCATAAGTTCACAGTCAATCCAAAAGCCCACTGAGCCCAAAACCATTTCATTGTTACAAAAACCCACTAAGCCCAAAGCACAATTAGAAGCCCAATAGCAATTTAGAGCCCAAATAGCTAGAAACTCCAAACACCCCCAGTCTCTGTGGATCGACCCGTACTTGCACGAGCTACAACTGACGACCGTGCACTTGCGGTATTACTGTAGGCCCGAGTTTTTATTGCGCTTAATTTTCACACACCTCCGGGCCCACCAAGTTTTTGGCGCCGCTGCCGGGGATTCCTGTCGGGGTTTTTATTGCGCTTAAAAACCCTTTTGTTCCTTTTGTATATATTTTGCTAATCCAATATGATCTCGGCTGACATATGTTGGATTCTTGCCCTGAATAACGGAGTTCTAATATTACTTTCGCCGAAATCGGGTATTCTCTTTCCTTTTTCTCTACTCAACATGATCCTCTTCATATGTTGTATTATAATTTTGTTCATATTTTGAAACATTGAGGACAATGTTTAGTTTAGGTTTGGGGGTGAAAAGTAGATACTTTGATAATATGCCATAATTGAAAACAAGAACTCCTTCTTTTTGAAAAAAATTAAAAAATTGAAAAAGAAAAAAATTAATTAATTAAAAAATCATAAAAAATGGAGCTCATTTACCTTGAAATGTTGACTCTTGTGCAAATATGTAATTATTAGGAGTCTTAGTCTAGATATTTAGGCACCCTGATTCTAGCACAATTCACATAGTGATAAGAAATTTGCACACGCACGATCTACCAATACATGTATGGCCTCGATCTTCAAGGTGTTTGATAGGAAGTTACGATTGCCAATCACTTTAGAATACTGAACGAAACTTGACTAGCTTGTTCTTTGGTTGGTTGGGATAGAAGGTGGAGGTTACATTAAGAAAGACAACCATCGAATTTAACTGGGTGCATCAAAAAGGGCTACCTCTTGCAAAGTGTCATGTAATTTTTGTTTCCTTTTGTATATGTATCAAAAGTGTTTCTATCCAAGAAAAAAAAAAAAAAAAAAAATCAAGTATTTATCAATTCCATCATCTCTTGTTCCAAAAATAAAAAGAGAATAGTCAATGTAAATAAGAGTCATGTAAAGAGTCATCTTTTGTTGTTTTTTGTAATAAGCAAGGAGGGTGTATGCCATTGATGTACAACGCGAGTAATTGTGAAATACCTCCAACTCATTCACAATTCTCGTAAAGTCCGGACAGCTAGCTAGATTTCGACCTCAGTTCTTAGCCTGAGAAACTATCTCTTGGTGATTAGTAGTCATAACATCCGATCTTTCTTTACACATGTGTAGATACACTTTACACTCTTATCACATGTCTTTATTTGTTATCAGTGCTAGGATTGTGCCTTAGATAGCTAGATTGACATCTCCATTTTGCTGTGAGCTTAAACTGTCTTGCACATGTCACATTTGATGGAATATGAGCTTATATTTTGGCCTAGAACTTTGTAGGTACGTTCTAAGCAAACCTTCACGAGACTTCACTCGTCCACTAGGGACACTTAGTGGTTTAAAAGGCTTAGTGCATACGCTAAATGCATTCGAGAGACCAGCGACAGTGATATAGGTAGGATTTCCTTAGTTTTGTTTTACTTGAGGACAAGTAAAATTCAGGTTTGGGGGTATTTGATGAGTGCTAAAAAGTGCATATTTCTATATATTTTTCTTGGCATTTAACTCATCTTTTGTGCATTAATTCTACATTTTATCCCATATTCTGTATTTTCATTGTTTTCAAGAATAAATATTTTTATTAATTAATTTTGCATTTTTAGGTAATAAATAAAGTTTGGATGAATAGCGGTGCGAAAAGAGCAAAGGAACGGCAAAGACTCCCGCTAGGAGGAAGCGAAGAATGATGTTTGCAAGAGCCGGATCAATTAGAAGTGGGCTTGAAGAGGAAGAATTGTTCTTAAAGAAGATATGGGCTTGGCATACCCAAGGCCCAAAACCCTCACCCAAATCCATTTCCTATATCCATACCCGTCTCGGATTTCAACCGTCAGATTTATTCTCAGAAACATCCTACGGTCGCTCCCTTGCTGTTCATCAAAGTTTGATATATCTGCTTCACACTACAGTACCTAACTCCATCAAATGCCGTTCGTTTCATTGTATCTCTTCATCCGACGGTCGCTCCTCGCCTGCCTATGAATCGCCGTCAGATCTACCTACCATCTTCTCATCCTACGGCCCGGATCGCATAACATCTTCACTCGCTGAAACTGCCCAACACCCTAACATCCGAGCCATATACCCCTACCAAACACCCCCTTCTCCTTCTTCCATCGACCTCTCCCCCTCCATGCCTGTTGCAGACCACCCCCACCTTCTCCACCTGCTCTGCCTTCACCACCACCATTCTCTGACACCACCAAACCACTCTATTCCACCCTAAAAGCGAAACCCATCATTTCCCCCATCTTTCTAGCCTCCTACTTCATCAATCTCGCACCTTTCCTATCTCTGAAACCCTAGGTTAGAGATTGATGAATTAGGTGAAGCTAGAGAAGAAATTGAAGCGTGGGAATGAAGCAGTGAAGTCAGAGGAAGATTGGGTCGACGTTGTGGGTAAGATTTGACCCATCAAATTAGGTGAATTCGAAACCCTAAATTCACTGTTTTGGATTTTTTTTGGGATAAACCCTAATTTTGTAAATTAGGTATTTTGAGAATTGGGTGTAAGTATAAATAGAGTTGTGATGTGTGTGAAAGGGGTTATGTCTGGATTAGCCAGCTTCACTCTCTAGAGGTCTGGACTAGCCAGGACCTCAATTGTCCTGTTTTGTTCCAAGTTCAATGCTATTTTCCATGTCCTGTTTATATTCAAATTTCAATTTCAGTTCAGTTTATTTCAAGTTTATGTTTAAATTCAGTAGTAGTTGCATTATGTTCTAATTCATTGTGTTAAGGTTTAGATGAAACCTCAGTGCACTGTCTGATAGTGGAATGCTAGGTTAGAGCCTTAATGCATTGTTTTTATTGAGCAATGGGAAGAGATTGATGCTCATAGTGCCTGTGATTGATTGTTCTGTCAAAAGACAGTCAATGCTAGGGGCAAACTAGTGAGAAAATTAGTTTTCCTCCCATTCTAGATGTATGAATAGGATTTTCAACTCAACCTAGGATCACACTGCTTGGCTAGGACACAAAGGTGGATACTAGGCCTTAGCTTAGCCACAATCCCTTTACTGTCACTTAATTTCAGTTCTATTTTGTTCCCTGCTAAATTTACCTTCCTTCACTGTTTTTCTTGCAATTTGTAGCTGTTGTGCACTGAAATCAGTGCACAAACTCCCCCTGCCCTTGGCTTACAGCCTTGGTTCCCTGCTATTGTTATTTTATATCCTCTGCCATTTAATCTTTGCTGTGCTGCCATCGTGTGTTAACTGCTTTGCTTTGTTAACTGTTTTAGTTCTTTGTTTCACTGCCTTCATCCATCACTGCTCACTGCCATAGTGCCTTGTCTCCATTGCTAGCTTAGGAAAACTTCTTGTATGCTCCCACTCCTTGTGGACTAACCCCTACTCATCCCTATACTATAAAGCTTGGACTTGTATACTTGCAAGTTTTGTGTGCAACCCCATTTCCACACCACGCCACACCATGCCAGCCTTCCACATGCGGCTACCAACACGAAGGAGTGTGACGATCAACGACCACCCTTCCATCCTGGATGCAAATCCTAACCGTCCAAGGTCGCCAAACAATGCATGGTAACCTTTGGCCCAAAATACTAGTTTTGGCCATGCCAAACCGTGCCAAGGCATGCCATGCCACATGTGCCAATGGCATGCCAACCACCTTGCCGCGCCATACCATGTCAGCCTTCCCCATGCGGCTACCAAAACGAAGGCATACGACGATCAACGGCCACCCTTCCATCCTAGATGCAAATCCTAGTCGTCCAAGGTCGTTAAACAACGCATGGTAACCTTTGGCCCAAAACCCTAGTTTTGGCGACGCCAAACAACGCTAAGGCATGCATGCCACATGTGCCAATGGCATGCCAACCACCTTGCCGCGCCATACCATGCGTCCTTCCCCATGCGGCTACCAAAACGAAGGGTGCGACGATCAACAGCCACCCTTCCATCCTAAATGCAAATCCTAGCCATCCAAGGTCGCCAAATAACGCATGGTATCCTTTGGCCCAAAACTCTAGTTTTGGCTACGCCAAACCGCGCCATGGCACATGTGCCAATGGCATGCCAACCACCTTGCCGCGCCATACCATTCCGGCCTTCCTTATGCGGCTACCAAAACGAAGGCCTCCAACAATCAACGACCACGTTTTCATCTAAGATGCAGATCTTAGCCGTCCAAGGTTACCAGCTAACGCATGGAAACCTTTGGCCCTAGTTTGGTCGCACCTAAACAAAGCCAAAACCCTAACTTTTGGTCGCGCCTAAACTAGGCCACATTAAATCCATACTGATCATACTTTCATGCCACTGGATACCAAACGAAAGGTTGCAATAATCAATGGCTACCTTCCTCTTAAGATGCAAAATTTCGAGCTTTGAAGGTCACCACCGATCCGACAAGTCTTCCAAGCTCAACTTGCCAGACAACAACAACATGCTACATGTTTTCCACGAAAACACTCGAGACATCAACACATGTCACAAACTGGGGGATGCTCATTGGGTATTGGTTTGGCAGTTTACAGTGTGTGGAGTACACTACGCTCGTTATAAGAAAGTGTCATAAGGATGAGGAGGTTAGTAAATACAGGGAGTAATGGTGAAATGCTTTCTTTTATGGAACATAAATTCCAAGCGTTACCGGTTACCACCTCCTCCCATTTACTCACTCGTTTTCCATTTCTTAATGAGACCAGAGTACGTTTCACTTCGACTTGTATAAATAGGCATTACCTATTTCCACCGAAGAACAAGTTCAGGTCAGGAGGATACAACACTCAGAAAACATTTGCTAGCTTTCTATCTGTTAGCTCCCCACTTTCTGATACAAGTCGTGAAACAACTACTCTTCCATAATCAACTATTCTGGTCTCAACACTTTCTTCGCTTCCCTCCCCAAAACCAACCCTTCTCCTTCACTTTGTGACCGAAGCAAGTCTGGAACGGCCATTTCTTGGTTTAGGCCGGATTTGTACAAATTGATTACTCGAATCTAAAGTAATCCCTTGCAGTACATTGGTTAGGGATTAAATTCGTTTCTCACCCACACACCCGAAATTACCAAAATCAGCAGAAACCGTTTTCACCCTCAATCAATTGGCGACCACAGTGGGAGATTGGTCTTTAGGTTACAATGTCAATTTTCAATCCCCGATCTCATAATTCGACCTAGATGCCAGAACGGTAGAGGAAAACGATCCACTCAGAGATCGACGACTCAGCTACCAGACGGCCCGATACGATCCGCTCAGGGATCGACGACTCAGTTACCAGACGATCCTATTACCAGTCATGACATGGCAAGGAGCGACTGGGGATTTCCCAGAGGTTAAAAGCAAACGATCCTCCCAAGGATTGACGACTCGATTATCAAGTGACTCGGGGACGACTGGGAACTTTCCACAATTGCGGTGCTTCTCACAAAAATCGGACTTGCACCTGACTCATTTTTCGTTAGAAGATCCAAAAAACCGAGTAAGTCTTGCCTAGAAAAAATACATGGTTTACTATTTCAAGTTTTCACGGGAATGATAAAACCGACAGCCATGTTATGTTTCATCCCATGTCATATACCGACAAGCAACGTTCACGGTTCCATATCTTCCCTGGGATATTTGTGTCACTTACAATCATAACCAAAAACGACATCATCCTAAAACAGCTCATCCCGAATAATAATACAAAACCCTCATAGGTAACACTTGTCTATCAACCCAAAAATCCATAAAATCAAAACCATAAAGACAGGTGTTTCATTTGCCTTTCAAAGAAAAAACGAAACAAAAGAATTTCAGAAGACAGAAGTGCATTCAAAGGAAGCTATTCAACGGTTTTTTGCTCTTCTTGAAGAAGGTGTCCTTCATCATTTGGAGGACCGCATGTTTCAGCTCCAACTCATTGGACAGCCTTTCGACCTCCGCTTCTTGTTGTTTGACCACGTCCACAGAAGGACCTACGGTCACCTTGGCCTGCAACTTTTAGATCTCAGATAAACCCTAACGACCAGTTCCTCGTGGAATCAGTCACCTTCCCGTACTACTTTGCATAATAACGATTACCAGTCACTATTCATGAGGTAGCCGACGCTACTACAGTGATATTCGAAGAGAAGAAAAATATTTCTACAGATTCATGGAAGGCATAATATGGCTAGATTTTCCCTAAAACAAGAAAACAAATTGAAAGAGAAACGCTGGAGTACATAGCTGGAATACGCTTGCCCACTTTATTGCTACCGCGCTACCGCTAACACCAGGACGTGAGAACAAAGATACGAGAAAAAAAGGAGAGCCAACCCCTTTCATACGCATAACACTTTTAGAATTTGAATAAGGAAATGATTTCCTATTTGAGCTACATATGGAAAGAGGAAACTGGGCCCGCAAGAACAAGTCTGCGCCACGCCAAGCCGACGTCGTGCCAAGCTAACAGTCCGCACCATGCCCATCCAACAGTCCGCACCATAACAAATCCATGTCAGTGTCCACGCCAAGCCAGCGCCCATTCCAAGCCGATCCAGCGCTAACAGCTTGTATCTTTCCAGCGCCAGCAACTTGCATCCTTCTAGCGCTAACAGCTTGCATCTTTCCAGTGCCAGCAACTTGCATCCTTCCAGCATTGCCTTTTGAACGCCCAGTATAAGGGAATCAACAATCTAATTTCATCACACGTAAAGATCAGGAACGACTTCTCCAAAATCGAAGCAAAAAAAATCAGCAACCCCCCCTGAGTTCACAAAGACTCTCTTCCTGTTAGGAGTTGCATGATTTCCGGGGACTTCGCCCACAAAATCGTGCAATATATGATGAAACACTTATGTGAGATTCTGTACGCACAGAGTCAAGACATATTCGCAGCCCTCAACCGCACTGCATCAGGGAAGCAACTGTTTCCAACCAGGGAAGCCGTTCCCAAACCCCAACCTCTCCTGGAAAGCACGAGTGATAGATGAAACTGGTGACTCCTAACCATTGTTCGCTTGAAGGGTGTCCAGTTTGACAGCACACTGATTAACGTAGCAGATCCGCTTCAACGTTCGCTCCAACAGCCGCTTCACTTCAACGTCCTCCAGCAGCGTCTCCGCTTCAACGTTCGCTCCGACAGCCGCTCCGCTTCAACGCTCTCTCAAGCAGCCGCCCCGCTTCAGCGTTCTCTCCGTAAGCTTCTCTAGAATCCGAAGCCGAAGCTTCAGTGTTTGGCTCCTTAAGTTTCAACATCCTTTCCAAGAGCTGAAGCTGCTTCAACGCCGTTTCTTCCTGCAAAGGTTCGTACCACCATGCTCCCCATGTCAAGGATCATGATCACAGCCAGCCAACCTTCGTAGTCATGACCTCCTTTTGATCCATCTCGCCAAAACTCGTGATCATGAACAGTTTGCTCACTTACGCGTCCAGCCAATCCTTTTACTTCCATGGATGCCCATACAATTCCAGTCAACCTACTTTGTTACCACAACAATGTAGTCTCTTCTGATTACATCTTCTACCAAGAACTGTTGCCGCTCATTAGTTGATACCATCCCGAGCTTCACCACAGCAATAATCACTACAAAAGTAACTTGTACTCCTCCATATTTTAAGTTCCACGTGGAAGAAGTAACAAAATCACCAGTACGAACGCACGATGGTGATGTCTTTATCAAGGTCAACCCACTGACCATACAAGATGGAAACATGTAAACCATACTTGGGGACTAAGGATATACAAGGAATCCCTTCACTGTCAAAGCTCAGAAGACACGTTCAACCAAAAGGTCATAGCCACAATAAGGTCATATACTCTTCAAAGGTGCAGCGCAAGAAAATCATCACCTATCTGTCCAGAAGACGCCTTCAACACTTTACAAGGCCGCGGATGATCCCAAGCCTGCTCAGTGGAAAACAACTTCAGAAAATGAAGACAAATGCGACTGGGGACTGCTCATCGCAGTTCATCCCGACGACCATCAAAGACTCATGAGATAACTCCAGAGACACGGCTGAAACATTTTCTTGAAGAAACTGAGGGAGCCATGATAAACAACATAACTCTCTCATTCCTACCACTTCACTATCCAGGATATTTCATCATGTGATATTCTGATCACCCCAATATCACATCCAGAAGAGTACGATAAGCTTATATCAAATCCCGTGGACGTGGATTCAAGGCGATGCAATGAAAGTAGGCTACACATGGTGACTACCAACATGGGACGCTTTCACTCCCCTCAACCAGGTTATTTCTGATTTCAACATCATCACTGTCGAAGTTTTACGAGCCGCAAGAATTTCTCAACATGAAGTCGTTCATGTGCACCGAAGAGTCCAAATGCACGCCACAAAGATAAACTCACATATTCGGCCAAGCTATCGGATCTAACAGAAGCATAACTGGGGACTGCTCACCACATCCCATTCCACACGATAGTCCAAGATTCGGAAGATGGTTCGAAGGATGCCAAATGGAACCAAGTCCTTGAATACTTGATAGTAGCACATCGCCAACGAAACGTCTCTCAAACTCATCTATTTCATCCATTGTCACCGGAAGATTTCGACCAATACAAGCATCCGCAACATATTGTCATCGCGATCAGAGGGTACAGGCACTGAACAACATAAAATCAAGGATGGACCGAAAACGCAACCACATCCATCCGTCCCAAGAATGCAATAGAGTTTGATAAATTTTGGAATCCACTGGAGAGACACTGCAGACGAAAGCACGGATCCAGATGAGCAACAGAAAACAGAAGAAGGTCAATATCTCTTTTCATGCGGACGGAGTTTCTAGAGTTTGAACAAAATAAAGATTCCTTCTTGCTCCATGAAACAGATGACTGGGCGCGACTATGCCACCTCGGGCCCGCAACATCCTTCCTGAGTTCTTCCTGAATTTTACTATCGAGCTGTTTTCACTTCCAGAACGAGCTCCAAAACAAAATATTCCCTCGTCAGGAGATAGGAAATTCTTTTCCATTCAGAATGGAGGGGCGGACCATCAAAATCCGAGTTCGTACGAGAATTCTACAGCGATTCTAGTAAGGGGCGCTAATTAGGGTTACACCATGCTAAAAACTGAAGAAAGTTGTTACCTTCCCGAAGCCAGTCGTCACCTTCCCAGGAAACTGAAGCAAGTTGTTATCTTCCTGAAGCCAATCGTCACCTTCCCAGGAAACTGAAGCAAGTTGTTACCTTCCCGAAGCCTGTCGTCACCTTCCCAAAGAACTGAAGCAAGTTGTTATCTTCCCGAAGCCAGTCGTCACCTTCCCAGGGAACTGAAGCAAGTTTTTATCTTCCCAAAGCAAGTCATCATCTTCTCACGGAACTAAAGCAAGTTTCCATCATTCCACGGGCCCGCAATTCTTCCTGAATTTTACTGTCGAGCTGTTTTCACCTCCCGAACGATCTCAAAACCTAAATATTCCCTCGATGGGAGATAGGAAATTCTTTTCCGTTCATAATGGAGGGGCAGACCGTCAAATTCCGAGTTAGTATGAGAATTCTACAACGATTCTAGTAAAGGGCGCTAATTCAGACAAAGTTGCCATCATCCTATGAAACTGAAGCCGTTCGTCATCCTTCCACGGAACTGAAGCCAGTCGTCATCCTTCCAAGGAAATCAATCTAGATCCACTCCAAGCCGAGAAATGCAAGAAGCTCCATTTCAAGACAACCAATGCTGACGGCTCCCATTCCAAGCCGACCAACGCCTGCGACTCTCATTCCAAGCCGACCAACGCCTGCGGATCCCATTACAAGCCGACCAATGCCTGCGGATCCCATTCCAAGCCGACCAACGCCTGCGGCTCCCATTCCAAGCCGACCAACGCCTGCGACTCCCATTCCAAGCCGACCAACGCCTGCGGCTCCCATTACAAGCCGATCAATGCCTGCGGATCCCATTCCAAGACGACCAATGCCTGTGGCTCCCATTACAAGCCGACCAACGCCTGCGGCTCCCATTCCAAGCCGACCAATTCCAGCGGCTCCGCTCAAGCCGCATAAACACCAACAACTCGCTAATCCAGCACCTACGCGTTCCCTAGCCCAGCCAAGATGACGCGTGACCAAGCAAGCCGACAGTCTGCATCTCAACCAGCAACCGCCTTTACCATTTAAAGGTCTAGCCAGCAACACCACGAGTAGAATTTACGCAAGGCCGCCAACAAAAAAATCACGAATTCTCCTTACCTCTCGAAAAAGGTTAGTCGGGTCTTACTGACCATCTTTTCATGACTTGCCATTTCGATTTTGTCCTGGCCTGTCACCATCTTATACTTACCTCGCAACAATGCTCCTGTTCCGAGCTAAGCAAGGGACTTAATATTGATGGTGGTTTTTAGCTTAGGGTTAAAATCGTAAAACCTTGCATCTGACATGACGTCAGTACAAGCACTAGCGCATTTATTGAATCATTCAACATACCTACGTAAGAATTACCAAGGTACCTTTTTTTATACATGTGTCATGCTCCACGGCAGAACCATTAGTATTGACCGACATAATCTTTGTACATACCAAACCCTAATTATCATGCTACCGCGTCAAGGAATGCCAACCATGCCAGCCACATCTCCGCGCCAAGTCACGCCAACCATGCCAGCCGCACCACTGTGCCAATGGAAAACCATGTCAGCCACATCTCCGCGCCAAGGCATACCAACCATGCCAGCTGCACCATTGTGCCAATGGAAAACCATGTCAGCCACATCTCTGCGCCAAGGCATGCCAACCATGCTAGCCGCACCATGCGCCAATGGCATGCCAAACCCTTGGCCACACCATGCCAAGCCAACCGCACCTTGCCTTGGCCCCAACCATGCTAGCTGCACCATGCGCCAATGGCATGCCAAACCCTTGGTCCCATCATGCCAAGCCAACCGCACCTTGCCTTGGCCCCAACCATGCTATCCGCACCATGCGCCAATGGCATGCCAAACCCTTGGCCGCACCATGCCAAGACAACTGCGCCTTGCCTTGGGCCTAACATGCTAGCCGCACCATGCGCCAGTGCCATTCCAAACCCTTGGCCCCACCATGCCAAGCCAACCGCACCTTGCCTTGGCCCCACCATGCCAAGCTGTCCGTACCAAACCCTTGGCCCCACCATGCCAAGCCATCCGCGCCATTGGCCTTGGCCCCACCATTCCGGCCTTCCCTATGCGGATACCAAAACGAAGGAGTGTGACGATCAACGGCCACCCTTCGTCTTGGATGCAAATCCTATCCGTCCAAGGTAGCCAAACAACTCATGGTAACCTTTGGCCCAAAACCCTAGTTTTGGCCACGCCAAACCGCGCCAAGGCATGCCATGCCACAGGTGCCAATGGCATGCCAACCACCTTGTCGCGCCACACCATGTCGGACTTCCCCATGCGGCTACCAAAACAAAGGTGTGCGACGATCAACGACCACCCTTCCATCCTAGATGCAAATCCTAGCCGTCCAAGGTCGCCAAACAACGCATGGTAACTTTTGGCCCAAAACCCTAGTTTTGGCCACGCCAAACCGTGCCAATGGCATGCCGACCACCTTGCCGCGCTATACCATGCCGGCCTTCCCCATGCGGCTACCAAAACGAAGGCGTGCGACGATCAACGGCGACCCTTCCATCATAGACGTCCAAGGTCGCCAAACAATGCATGGTAATCTTTGGCCCAAAACCCTAGTTTTGGCCACGCCAAACCGCGCCAAGGCATGCCATGCCACATGTGCCAATGGGACCAGAGTACGTTTCACTTCGACTTGTATAAATAGGCATTACCTATTTATACCAGCCATAGCTTCACCATAGCAACAACCACTACAAAGGTAACCCGTACTTCTCCATATTTTAGTTTCACATGGAAGAAGTAATAGAGTCACAAATACGGATGCAAGATGGTGATATCTTTATCACCGGCCATACAAGTTAGAAACATGTAAACCACACTTGGGGACTGAGGCTCTACACCCAATCTCTTCACAGTCAAAGCTCAGAAGACACGGTCAACCAAAAAGTTACAGCCACGAAAAGTTCATCTACTCTTCAAAGGTGTAGCGTGAGGATATCATCACCTCTCTGTCTGGAAGGCGCCTGCAACACTTTACGAGGCCGCGACGGATCCCAAGGCTACTCAAAGAAAACAACTTCAGTAACTAAAGAAAAGTGCGATTGGGGGATGCTCATCGCAGTCCATCCTCGACAACAATCACAGATTCATGAGATAACTCCATAGACACGGCTGAAACATTTTCTTGAAGAAACAGGGGGATCCATGATTAACAACATAACACTCTCACTTCTACCTCTTCGTTATCCAGTATATTTCGTCCATGTGATGATCCAAGCATCCCAGCATCGTATCCAGGAGAGTACAATAAACTTGTATCAAATCCCATAGGCGTGGATTTAAGGTGATATAATCAAAGTAGGATACACTTGGGGACTGAATCCTCCTTCAAGTTTTGAAGTTTAAATGCAGTCACCACCTTACCAGCGAATGTAGTAGAAGCACATCTTCCACGAGAAAATATGCTCAGGATAATTACATATGGGGACTAACAGCATGGGATGCCTTCACTTCCCTCAACCAGGTTATTTCTGATATCAACATCGTCACTGTCGAAGCTTTACGAGCCGTAGGAATTTCTCATCATAAAGCCGTACACGTGTATCAAAGACTCCCAAAAGCACGCTGTAGAGATATTCACATATCCGGCCACGCCATCAGATCTATGACCAGATAGAAGTGCAACTGGGGACTTCTCATCGCATCCCATTCGATACAATATTCCAAGAGTCATAAAATGGTACAAAGGATGTCGCTTGGAATGAATTCGTTGAGGACTTGATAGAAGCATGTTGGCAACATAGTGCCTCTCAGCTCGTCTACTTCACCCAACGGTTCCGGAAGATTTCGACCATACAAGCATCCACAACATATCATCACCGCAATCAGAAAGGCAATAATAAGCCTTCCAGACACCGGATCAGCATTCTAGACACCGGCTCAGCAGTCCAGACACCAAATAACTTAAAGTCAAGGACGGATCAACAACGCAGCTGCACTCTCCAAGATTAGCCCTAACATGATCATTGTCGAGCATATATTTCATCCATCCATCCCAGGAGTGCAATGGAGTTTAGTAAATTTTGAAATCCCCTTGAGAGGTTAGATGCTCATTATTTTGGAGTCAGAACCTTATTACACATTCTAGAGAAGATCGATAGTATTGTTGGGTGGCTACATGCGCAAAATAGAAAAGAGAACCTACCTTGAGTTCTCCTAGCTCGCCTTGCTGCTGATTATAACTATTGGAGATTGCTTTGTTTCTGTTGACGTCGCTAACAAAGAAACTCATTCATACCGAGCTAAATGTCCAAGATTGATCAACTACTCATGGATATTATACTCACAGTTAAAATACGAAGACAAGATGAACTTACCAGCCGCTAACGATTGGCACGCCTATGATCGAGCTGCTGCAAACGAGCACAAGACGCAGACGAGCGAATAATAAAAGGGGAGGAAGTTAGCACACCCTTTTATATGCAGAGTGCTTTTGGAATTCGAGTAAGGAGGGTTTTCCTTTTGGACCATGCACGGAAGAAGGCAGCTGGGCCCGTAGCGCCAATGCCCCATGGCACCAACCTCCATGACCGAACCAGTAGCGCGCCAGCACGAGGAACACCAGTCGCTCAATCTGTAATACTTAGTGTCCTGGCCATCCGCTCAACCTGCAACGCTCCGTAGCCAAGCTAGCTTCTCAACCTGCAACGCTCCGTGGCCAAGCTAGCAGCACGCCGGTACAAAGATCACCAGCCGCTCGTACTTGCTGCCAAAGGTCGGTCGAACTTTTCCTGGTAACATCTACATGTCTTGCTTTTTCAATTTTTAGCTTTTTCTATCAACATCTAGTGCTTACCCCGCAACAACGTCACTGTTACGTACTAAGCAAGGGACTTAATGTTGATGGTGGTTTTTAGTTCAGAGCTAAAAATGTAAAACCTTATATTTAATGCGTCGTCTGCAAAAGGACTGAGCCATTTAAAAGTAATGAGTGTCCTTGCCTCTCTACTCATACATGTATTGAGCAACTCAGTATATTTATTCAGAATGGGAATGTAGCAATTATCCCAAGCATTCTGTAAACTCTCGCCTGCATTACTCATTAGTGTATGGTTTATTGATTATTTCCCTATGCTATGTTCCCAAACTGAACCCTTAGTATTGGTATGACATAAAAATTAGTGTTCATTCGTAACTGAGTAGCACGAATTTCCCGAAATATCAAAAATTGAGGTCTTCATGAAAATGCTCAATCAGAAGACGCGTTAACTGCTCTCCGAGAATAAAAGAATTTTGTGTCAACACACAGAATTTGTTAAATTTGTTCAATTTTGTGATAACTCACAAGATTCAAGTTTTCAGCCTAATTAATGTGCAAACATTAGGTCTTTTGCGCCTTGTGCAAATATCTCGAACCCTATTGGTCGAGGCCAAACCTAGATAAGCTGGGAACTAATCCACCATGGAGCTAGTAGGAGCAAAGTTCTACAAAAAAAAGAGAAATAAAGAAGAACTGTGGCAAATGGGAGCGACAACAAAATAGGCGCGTCCACGCCACATAACTGGCTAGTTCGCTCCAACAGGCGCCCTTTGTGGCCGTTGTCCATGCTCCATGTCTCCCTTTTCGGCCCCCTTTCCCATAGACCAATTAGGTCGCTCTAAATGCGCCACACGCATTTAGAATGGGGTCGTCCTCACATTACTTGCCGGCACTCTTTCCTATTGACCAATGAGGTCGCTCTAAATGCGCCACATGCATTTGGAATGAGGTCGACCACATTTTTCTAGCCGGACCCCTTCTTTTTGCCATCGACCAATCAGATAGCTCAAAACCCTCCACACACACTTTTAATAAAGTTGTAAGTTGGTTGGTCGATGAGCCTGATTCCATTGGAAACCTCATCTAGACGTCCCAATCCAGTCTCCAAAAAATCACTGCCGCACGATTTGGCCACTTGATTTATTAAGCTTAGATGCTTCTAACGCGCCCAAATAGGCATCACCATGCCATTCCGCAGCAGCAACATGCCAACGTTCCATAACAGTGCAACTGCGTGCTAACCCATTTTCGTTCATGTCCAACGCCATAACAAATTCCAATTAGGGTATTATGATCAGAATACGACTCTTGTTCTAGTAGCATTGGTCGAAACCCTAATTCCTAGTCGTGGCCTAAATTATGCCTCTTCGGCCCTACAACATGCCACAAGCCATGTGGGACCCGAAAAACCCTAAAAATAGCGCCATGTTATGTCCAACCATGGCTATCCTTGCATATATGGTCGTTCCCACATTGTGGCCCGGCCATAATTTCTTTGACGCTGCCAAGGCACTATCCGCACAAAAAACGTCACCGTGTCGCGACTACATGCCACATGTGCTAGTTAGGATTTTTGCATGCCAAACCCTAATTTGGATAGGGCCGCTACGCTAACCATGCCAAATAATGCCACCCAAGGTATTAAGTTCGATGTGGATATTAGAGTTAATATCATTGAGCCATATTTGGATGTAACACCAATATGCCAAGATATAGCAGACGCGACTTTGCTGCTACGCCATTGGTCGAACTCGCATGCGTTGCTATCTCAAGCATGTTTGTCAATGTTAGTGATCAAAACTATAAGTCTTGATTTCTAGTCTACTATAGCTAAGTCTTGGACTAGGATAGAAAGTGTAGTTGAGCTCAAGGACTTCATGACGATTCATTATACAAGAAGAAGAACTACTCAAGGAACCGGTGGAACTTCTCGAAAAAAAGGTATGTGAAGACTTGAACTTATCTGTCACTCAAAAGTCTATCTACTCTATCTCCTACTTCTTGAGACAAAAAGTCGTATACTATATTTAGACTTAGATTATACACATTTGGTATTTCTAACCGAGTATACCTCGCCTATCTATATCTCGAAATATGTGTTGGTAAGCGTTTCGCTTCGACCATGTTTATCTTTACCTAGTGACATAAGTCATGATATCTTTCAATTGCTTTGACGAGAAATTGTGTAACAACTGTATAGCGTCCTCTAAGAATGTTTCAATGGTTGGAATGAGAGTTTAGATTACATAACCAATGATGGACATAAGTTTTGTTGTGGAAACACATATGTGCATAAGTCTTATCCCTTGAACCAAAGTTTGCGAACTTTGTTGATCAAGAGAAACCGGAAGAATGGCTTGTTGCCAAGTCCGCGAACTCAGTCCACGAACTGCCGAACTTCTCATCCCGAGAAATTCTGCTGGAGTTGACAAACTTGTTGCGTGAGTACCAGTCCGCAAACCCAGTACGCAAACCAGCGGAAAGTCTTTGCGGATATATTTGCTGGAGTTTGTAAACTCTGACCGGTTGCTTAAGTCCGCGAACCTAGTGTGCGAACTTAATACGGTTATATATCTGAAGATGATTCTGAACTTAAACTTATAAAGATTAAGGAATGCAATTTGCAAACCGTGGCTATAAAAGTTCATGAACCGATTCAAGTGAATCAAATCATCTTTGCTTCAATTGTGTCTTATGTAGTACATAAGATATCCTTGCAATTGAATAACTCTCTAACTAGTTCATTTGAATTCATTTGAACTAGTTATGGTGAAGAAGAATATGGTTGGTATGAAATGCTCATATGGCTAACCTTTTGGTTAAATATTGTTGAACCAACAATGTACACGTTTGGGTATGGTTAACAAACCTAGAAGCGTGCATTTCATTTGTGCATAACAAGCTAAGTTTTCGATCTAACGGTTGAGAAATATTAGCTTGAATCTAAATCAGGTTTTCATCTAACGTTGGATATTGTTTTATTTGTGACCAAAGCGAAACCCTGATTTGAAAGACTATATAAAGGAGACATCTTGTATTGTGCAAAACTAATCCCCACACTTCACCTGTGATACTAGTTTGCGTGCTAGAGTCGTTTCTCCTTTAACCTTTGGTTTTCTTCTTCTAAAACCAGGTTAACAACTTAAAGACTTCATTGGGATTGTGAAGCCAAACGATACTACTTTTATCGTAGTTGTGTGATCTGATCTTGCATCTTCTATCGTACGATTACAATCAGATTGATTGGCTTGGGATTAATATCTCCGATAGGCAAGATATAAAAAGTAGTCACAAACATCTTCGTCTCATTGTTTTTGATTCCGCAATATCTTGTTTCGCTACCATACGATTATGATTGTTGTGAGGTGATTTATTTATCTAGGCTTTTCTTCGGGAATATAATACCGGATTATCAATTGGTTCATGTTCACCTTGATTATTATCAAAAGACGGAACAAAAACTTTAGGGTTTTTCTTTGGGAGACAGATTGATACTTTGATATACTTTTCTGTGTGAGACAGATTTGTTTATTGTCAAAGCCTGCGATTTTGGGTCGTAGCAACTCTTAGTTGTGGGTGGGATCAGCTAAGGGAATCAAGTGTGCAGTATCCTGCTGGGATCAGAGGCGTAGGGAGTACAACTATACCTTGGATCAGTGAGATACTGATTGGGGTTCAACTACAGTCCAGTACGAAGTTAGCTTGGAGTAGGCTAGTCTCTGTAGCGGCTTAATACAGTGTGTTCAATCTGTACAAGGTCCCGGGGTTTTTCCGCATTTGCGGTTTCCTCGTTAACAAAATTTCTGGTGTCTGTGTTATTTTAGTTTCCGCATTATATTGTTTTATCTTTATAATTGAAATAATACAGGTTGTGTGTTAGATCATCAATTAGAGTAATCCAACCTTTGGTTGTTGATTGTCATTGATTGATCCTTGGATATTGGTCTTTGGTACCATCCAAGTTATTCCTTGTATTTGATTAGTACTCACAGTTTCTGTTTGTGGAAATCAAATCAAGAGAGAGAGATATAAACTCGTTGATGTACCTTTAATTGATTGAGTCTTGTTGATTCTCTTAAAAGTATATTCGAGTTTGTCCATACAGATTTCTATGCGAAATATTATGTGGTGTTGTTAGACCCCCACTTTTTCAATTGGTATCAGAGCAGGCAAACACCTTAAACCTCATAAGTTTGTGTTTTTCCGATCCTCAAAAGTCTATCCATATGGGAAATCTTTTTGGGAGGTTCGCTCATGGCATCTATAACGCACACCATAGTTCCTTGAAGATTGTTCGGAAATTATCACACCTCATTCCTATGGGTGCACGTGATAATCCTGTACCATCTAGCATGTCAGAAAATCTAGATGTGAAGAAACGATCTAAGGAAAAGAATAAAAAGAATTGTCGAATAAAACATGGTCAACGCTCAAGGGTATGGAATCTCACAAGAATTACTCTTAATCTCTTTGAGGAATACTACCATAAAGGTTCCATTGACAAGGAGCTGTTTAGAGCGTTTGAAAGTGTTTTGTAATTCTTAGAAAAACTTAATTCCATAGAGAATTTTAATTGTTCTGACAAGAGTTTTGTGCCTGTCAAATCATTTTCTAATGATGCACAAACTGTTCTCAACACCGATTCATGTGAAGCCGATAAAAAGGATTCGTATGAATTAGGCATAGGAACCATTTGTCAGAAAAGGTCATCTCTTTGTCATAAGAAAAAGAACCCACACGTCTCTAAGTATTATCATTACGATTATACTCCTGACTCTGAGTACAAATATCAACCAGAAAAATTGCATGGGAAATTCTATGCAGTTTTCAACACTTGATTTCAGGATTGGCTCTACCCCATTTGTATATAACTTGAAATGGGGCAAGTAACAGGTTGATGTTTTGTTTTAATCTCTTTTTTCTTATGTTTTTGTGATAAGAGCTTTTCAGTAGGTACTCTTGCTCCTGTTGGTTGTACTTTTAAAAATCATACTCCTCAAATGGGTCACGGTTCGTGCATGGGTCAAATCCCATGTAGGGTATATAAAAGAAGTTCGCGGGCGTCTTCATCATCTTAAATTTTCCGCGTACGTGAACCTCTAGGGTTTTATTGCTTTCCTCCATTAAAGTTTCTTTGGAGAAATTAAAAGGAAGGGTGTTCAAGATTCACTCCAAGTAAGTAAATTTCTTTTGATCCTTTCATATTTCTAGATCTATGATTAATCCTAGAAGCACAAAAAGGAGTTCTAAAAGCTCAAAATCCTCTAGCTTGAATTCTTCTTGTGACCAAAAATCTCTTAGAATTAGGTTTGTGGATGATTCTTGTGATAGAATGTTTGATAAGGTTGCTTCAAAAGGTTTCATTCTTGAAAAGAAATTGTATTTCTCTAGTGGGAATGAAGAGGATTTGGTATGCTTTAGAAAATTCAATCTTGGAAATATCTTTGATGGTCTTGGTCAAGGATTTGATTCTCTTACAAGGATTTTCTATGCCAACATTCATGATGTTGATTACAACAAGATGGAGTTCAAATCCATGATTGGTAGGGAAAGATTTCTTGTTGATAGAGAATTAATTTCAAGGATTACCAAAATCCCGTTGGGGAACGTACGTCTTCCTAAACCAAGTATGAACGTCCATCATGTGATGATATCTCAGTTGGGCTCTGTGGCAAGAAGGTCGTTTGGAGTCAAGGAAAGTTACCTACTAATGATCTTAGCATTGCTTTGATGGCTTTTGGAAAACTTGGTATCCCTAATCTTTGTCCCTCCACAATTGAAAATTCTTGGTGGAGTCATGAGTTTGCTGAATTGGTCTATTTCCTTGAATCGGGTATTCCAAGTCTCGATATTTGTAGTTTTATTATCTTTCAAATCATTTCGATGACTTCACCCGTCAAGATGTTAGGGTAACCTTGCTTGATTAATCAAATTTGTCGTGATCGTGGGTTTTATTCAATGGGCAACTCTCTTGAGGTCCCCAAACAGGTTCGTCCGTGTACCTTTAGGCGCATAAGGGAAAATGCTTGCAAGCGACAAAGAATTGCTTCTCCTGATTTTAGCGACCCTACTACCATAAGGCTTCTTCAAAAAATTCATAAAGGTGTGTGTAAGGTTGATTTAAGAGTAAAGTGTGTTCAAGAAAAATTGTCCTTGATTGCAACAAAGTTTCCCGGGCTCAAGGAAGATTTGAACACAATTCAAGCATCTTGGAGTATCTCTGATGAAGAAGAAGATGAGTAATTCGTGTTCTTATTTTTGCCTAGTATGTCTTCTTTTTGATTTAATTGGAAGAATAACTAGTGCTTGAATAGCAATGATTGTGACTACACATAGCTATTATTTTTCATCTTCTTATTCTTTTTTTTAGGTTTATTGGTTTAAATTCTAAAACTATTTGGAGGATGATTGTTTTCAGTATTTAATTTTTATGATTTGTTATATTGCAATTTGTTATGGGATATTGGTGTTTATGTCCGTGAACTATGTTGTCCTATATTTTGTCAAAAGTAAAGTCGTTCATGATCGGTATTCATGTATTGATTTAAGGATGAATATACTTTTGACATATACAAAAGTTAAGCCTATATTGTCAATTCTTTGATGGGAGATAGGTTAAAATATTTTGTGTTCAAGGATTATGTCTATTAAATATCGTTATGCAAATAGTGATGGAAGATAGAATGAATCCTTGTGTATTCCACAGTATTGATCTTCACTGATCCACATTTTATGTAATACTGTGAAGCTCCATAATGTGTCTTATGTTGAGCACGATACAACCAAGTTGATTAATTTTTAATTAGCTTTGTTGGTTGTTCCGTAAGGTACTTTATGTTGAGCATTCTTGAACTAAATTAATCATCTTGTTTGGTTATTTAGTTATTGCTCCATAAGTCTTTTTTATGTCGAGCAAAATAAATGACAATTAAATTGATTACTTTTGTAATTAGTTTGGTTGTGTATTCCAATTAGAATTAATTACGGGTTCTCTTGTAATTAATCTAGTTGAGTATTTTCATACTCCGTAAGATTCCTCTTATGTTGAGTATGAACGACTATCCTATTCATTTTCTAATGGTTATGTTAGTCGTATGCTCCGTAAGTTCTCTTATGTCGAGCATAATCAATTAAGTTGATCACTTTTGTATTTAATTTGATTGCGTATTCCGATTAAATTAATCATGGGTTTACTTGTGATTAATTTGATTGAGTTTTTGGATATATAAAATCATTCTCATGGTTTTTGGTGTCCAATCAAAATCCTTCTTTTCTTTTGAAATTAAGGTCGCTCTTGTTGTTCCCTTGGGAATGACATCTAATGGGGGAGAGTTATTTTGAACTTGTGTTTAATGGTCATATCTTGAGGGGTGTGCGGCTGTGGAATTTTAAAGGGGTTATATTGTATCTTTAAACTCCTTGATGAATGCTATTAGCTTCGTCAATATGATTGCATCTAAATTAGATGGTATGTATTTTTCTTTTAGTCATTGATAGACACATTTTTGTGTCTAATTTGATCTCAATACTATATATTGTTGGCACTCGATTTTGTACTAATTTTGTTATTTTATGTATTTGTAGATATTTTTTGGAAATAAATATTTTAAGAAAATTCGGCTCGAAAAGTTGATTTTGGCACCCGGAGGGCACGTGTTATTCGGACTCCCAAGTTTGGATAAGGGGTAACCTAATTACTAAGGGGCACCCCCAGGTCACCCCAAGGCAACTGCTATTCGCACCCCAGTCCAGGATAAGGGGCACCTTCTTCAACAATTCAAATTCTCAAAATTGGCGGGAAAAATGTTCACACACAGGAGAATTTTCGATCGAAGAAATGAAGTAGTGGTAGGTCGATTCAATGGCTGAATTTTGGTAGAAAGATGTGATTTAGCCTAAGGAAGATAGTTTGGGTGTCGAATTTGATCGGAATTGTCTGGAAATATCGATTTGATTCTCGAGCTCAAAACAGAGCTACACGGAGTGAACACGGCCTGTACACGGTGTTGTGTGTGTTTTGGTTGTGCATGGAAGTGTTTTGGAGGAGTTGGATGACTTATGAGGCATGTATAAGGCTTACTAGAGCGTGCAGGATCAAAGTTTACGTGTGACAAAGTTATAATTGGAAATTATCGTTAACTAAGGGAAGCGAGCAATGACGGATTAAATGGAGAATATACGCAAGTAATGGTCGGATATTTTGGTCCTAAAACACTATAAATACAAGGCAAAAGAGTTTGGAAGGGTTAGCAAGTCATAGGGAGAGAGTTAGAGCCGAGAGAATCGAAGGAAAGGGTCGACAGCAAGAAGAGTTCTGCTGCTGCTCAGCTAAGAACACGAAGAACAAAGACCAACCAGGAAAGTCGTAGAGGGGTGTCGCTGAACTGCGACAATTCCCTATTCCTTTCCCGTGATTTCACAACAGCGTCAACTGCACTTCTCATGTGCCGTTCTTTTCAGACGTTTCTTGTGTGTTGCAAAGGACGGTCATAAATTGATTTTCTTGTTCTTTCATCATTTATAATCAACTTGTGAGCATTAATAAAATCTTTTGAGATGTATTACACCATGATGAGCTAACTTATTCTCTGGGGCGACGGAGGAAGCAATTCCACCAATAAAAAATTGGTAATTTCTATTTTTATTATTTATGCAATTAAATTTATTTAATTATTTGCCTTGAGTTATAGGATTTTTCCAAAGATTTTTATTAAATAATTGTTATCTTGATTGATGGATTATGCCTGACTTAGAGTTTTTGATATTCCATGCTTTTAACTTACAGTTATTATTTAAAAAAATCAGTTTTAGCAATAATTAAAATTATTTTAAAGGAAAAATTTGCATAATAAATATTAGAAATATCAATTTAAATGGTAGAAAAGTGAAATCCTTAGCCCCAGTTTTCTCCAAAAATATTTCAATCACTTTGTTATTTTCTTTACAATTTAATTAAATCTAAAAAAAAAGTTACCTTCACAAGTTCGAAAGAACCTAGTTTTTACCACTGTCTACAACAACATTTGAAAATACATCAAGTTTTTGGCGCCGCCGACGCGGACCTGTGCTTAGGTAGAATTTTTTTTTTAGGTTTATTATTTTTTTTTCCTTTTTACGTTTCTTTTTGTCTTTGATTTGCAGGTTCGAAGTGGAGTACTAAGGACCTTGGAAGGAAAAGCTTAAAGCGGAAGGAGCGAAAGAGGAATTTTCTTTTTTTTGTTTTATATATAGAAGAGAAAAAAAAAAGAGAGAGATTTTTTTTAATATTTTTTTTAGGTTATTTTTCTTTTTCTTTTGCACTTTACTTTATTTGGACTTTGGACTGGACTCTTGGACTTTATTATTATTATTTTTTTAAACTCTACGGAAGGGTAGTTAAATACAAACTGTGTGCAGGGAAGGACGGTGATTACAATATCACCTCGGCCCCTCGGGTTCGCACACGGCATAGGAGTCGTGGCCCGAGTCGACGACAACGGTTCATCCCCCGTCTGGTACGGGAGGTAAGTCCAATCGAAACACTCGCGAATCCCCTGCAAGCGAGTTACTGTATTCCTTAAGGTGATCATTGATTGAGGACGAATTTGGACTGTCTTTATTTTCCTAGTAAAGGGCAAGGCCTGGCCTAAACAAGATAAGGGTTCGGATTTCATCACCGCTCCCTTCTTGCCCGCTTTAGGAGAACAAAACCTAACGCGAACCCAAGCTTTAAAATATGATTAGAAAGAGACCTATAGGGTATCGAGCTTGTTAGGAAAATTTTTCGAAGGATATTGGTTATTCTTTTAGCATACTTCGAAGTTCATGACGGTTTCTGTGAGTTGAATGCGTGACTGCGCCGCCTTGTACTGCGGTGAGGCCTTGGGTATCAAAGCTCCACTAAGCTTCCCTCGCCTCGATTCAACTTACTTTGACTTGGATTGATTCCAGAGGGGTTTGCTTAAATTGTAACGAATTCCCCTTCGAGAGATAGAAGCTGGTCTAGAAACAATCTAAGTGAGCCATCATGCTTGTTGTTTGCTAGAACTCTCTAGGTTTGCTGTGGTAAAGTCGAGTCAGCCTGCTGTGTGATTGCTAGAACCTTCCTGTTAGGATTTTTATTTCTTTTTGATTTTTTTAGTGTATGCCCGATTTTGTTAATAGGGCTTGGAAAAGAGATACTCTAGGTCGATTGATTAGCGAAAAACCTAGTAGTTCTTCTGATTTAAGCAGGGAGCTCGAAGATTGTTCTTTTGAGAGCCCTGTTTTTGGAAACTTCAGTTTTGAGAATTTATCTCTGAGTGAGAGGAGTACCCCTAGTACTCCAATTGTGCCTAAGATGGCAACTTTGAAAGATTACATGTTCCCAACTAGGACCAACCGAGCTTCGTGCATTAAATTGCCAGCCACTACGGCTAATTTCGAGATAAAACCTAGTACTCTCCAAATGATACCTATATTCTTAGGAAAGGATGATGAGAACCCTTATTTCCATATTAGGGACTTTGAGGAAATTTGTGGGACAATTAGAATAAAAGACCTTACTGATGAAGTCTTGAAACTTAAGATGTTTCCCTTTTCCTTGAGAGATAAAGCCAAGACCTGGCTGAACAACCTACCATCTGAATCCATTGAAACATGGCAGGAACTTATTGCCGCTTTCTATATGAAATTCTACCCTAAGCATAAAACTGCAGCTGTTAGGCAAACAATTAGTGCTAGTGTTCAACAAGAGGGAGAGTCTCTTTATAGATTTTTAGAGAGATTCAATGATCTCCTATCTCAGGGTCCCCACCATGGATTTGATAAGATGAAACTCGTACAAATTATTTATGATGGTTTAGACTATTCGACCAAAGCCATGGTTGAGTCTATGTGCGCTGGTGAGTTCACTAGTAAAAGTGCTGATGATGCTTTTACCTTCTTAGAAGTTATCGCTGAAAAATCCCAACAGTGGGAATCTTGTGTTGAACCCCCTAAAAGACTCTTGGTCAATAGAAGTAGCACCAATGTGGTAGATACGAGTTTTGCGTCTGATGCTAAGTTTGCTGCTTTGTCTAGAAGGTTAGAAGCTTTGGAAATGGGTCAGTCTAAAAATAGGTCCCTTGTTGAACCTAATAGAGCCTCTCAAGTCTCTAGTTGTGGAATAGAGCCCGATAATTCATTTTGGGAAGGTCAGGTTAGTGAAGAGCAAGCTCATGCTGTCTATAACAATGCTAGGTTTGAGAACCGTCAGAAGATTGAACCATACTCAGAGACCTACAATCCTGGTTGGAGAAACCATCCTAATTTTTCTTGGTCTAAGGGTCAGAATCAAGGACAGTCTAGTAATTCTCAGCCTCCCCCAGGATTTGGTTTTAAGAACTCTTCGGGTCAAACTCAGTTTCAGAACATTTCCGAGAAAAACATCTCTGCCTTAAGGAAAATCTCATAATGCTATCAAAGAACCACATGAGCTTTCAACAAGAAACTAGGCAAGAATTGAAGAATACTTCTCAAAGTATTGCCGAATTAAGACTTCAAGTAGGACAAATATCTAAGTTTATAAGTGAGAGAGAAGATGGAAAGTTCCCTAGTCATACTGAGCCTAATCCAAAAGGAGACAACAAGGTTGCCATGCCTGATAGTGAACATGCTGTAGTTCACCCTTATGAGCCAGAAAATGAGGAGACTGATAGAGTCTCCAAAGAGACCAATGAGGGTCCTGATGAGCCCGGCTTTGTTCCCAGAGCCCCGTTCCCCCAGCTGCTAGTTCCGACTAAGAGGGAGTCCAACTTTAATGATATATTGGAGGTTTTTAAGCAGGTTAATATCAACCTTCCATTATTAGATGCAATTAGGCAGATTCCCTCTTATGCCAAGTTCCTTAAGGACTTGTGTACGCGAAAGCGTAAGCTCAGTGTCCAGAAG
Source organism: Papaver somniferum (assembly GCF_003573695.1). Lineage (NCBI taxonomy): Eukaryota > Viridiplantae > Streptophyta > Magnoliopsida > Ranunculales > Papaveraceae > Papaver > Papaver somniferum. The sequence continues at coordinate 48,694,003 of NC_039363.1, forward strand.
AAAGCCTTCATAGCTAGTCACGTGAGTTCTATTATTCAGAATACCACTACTCCTAAGTATAAAGACCCAGGGTCCCCTACCATTGCTTGTACAATAGGTAAGTACCGTGTTGAGAAAGCGTTGCTTGACTTAGGAGCCAGTGTGAACTTACTTCCATACCATGTGTACCTTAAGCTAGGACTTGGTGAGATGAAACCTACACAGATGACACTTCAGTTAGCTGATAGGTCCGTTAAAATTCCTCGTGGTGTGATCGAAGATGTTCTCATAGAGGTTGACAAGTTTATTTATCCAGTGGATTTTATTATCCTAGATACCCAACCTGTCCCTGACCCAGAGAACCAAATACCAGTGATTTTAGGTCGCCCGTTTTTAGCCACATCTAATGCGATCATAAACTGTCGAAATGGTATTATGAATCTATCTTTTGGTAATATGACTATTGATTTGAATATTTTTAATGTCAATAAGCTACATTCTGAGCTAGATGACACGTGCATTGAAGAGGTCAACATGATAGGAACCTTAGTTCCGAAGTCTGTACCAAACACCGAATCGGAAGATCCATTAGAGAGTTGTCTAGCCCGTTTTAGCATGTATTTCGACGATGATAGCAACATTGAACAAGTAAATGCTCTGTTGGATTCTATTCCTATGTTAGATACTGATAGATGGAAATCTAGGTTTGAACTATTACTAGCTACCGAATCTACCTTAAGCCCTTATTTCGAAGAGCCTAAAGATCCTCCTAAGTTGGACCCCAATTATGCATTTGTAGGCCCATCTGAGATTTTGCCTATAACTTCCGATTTGGATAGTGATCATGAAATTAGGCCAGTAACCGTGCTTCAACACAATAAGGAAACCCTAGGGATGACCATAGAGGAAATGAAACATCTAAGTCCTATAGCTAGTACACCTCAAAAGAATTTAGAGGATGAACCACCTGATTATAACTCAGAGAAAGCAATTGACCTTTTTCAGGAACCAGATGGTTTAGAAATTAGGAATATTGTGACTAGTTTATGTAGAGATACCCAAAACTCTAAGTTTGGGGGTAGTGAACTAGAAGAAATTCAAGCCATAGTTAAAGGTCTTACGGAGAATAGTGATTACCCTAAATTTGGGGGTAGAGATTGTCAATTATCCCCAGTAGAAGTCCCTAACTTGGGACTCAAGCCTAGTGCATCTGAGGTATCGCTTGAGCCTATTCAGACTCCACAACCTGATCCGCCTGATACTTTTCAGGAGGAAATCCATATATTAGAAACCCACTTTTCGGATGAATCTATTTTTCAAGACACTCTTATGAAGCCCAACTGGAGGCTCTGGATAGATCCGATTGTCTTGCAAGAAACCTTAGATGAGGATGTGCTCCTTCTGTTCATTTTTCTGAACCAGTGCAGTTGTCTCATATTGGTGTTAGCTCTATTTGGTATTATGGACCCACAACTCTTTCGGCTATTGGTATATGAATTTGAAAGGTGAAGATCCTTTTTGAGGTATTTGATGTCTGGCTGAAGACTTTAAACTTAGCACTTCTTGGGAGGTAACCCAATCTCATGCAACATGGTAATATCTTTCCCTAACTCTTTTTCTTCAAGTGGTAACAGTTTCTCCTTGTTCATGCTTTTAATTTTATCTTTAGAACATTGAGGACAATGTTAGATTTAAGTTTGGGGGTGGGGAAGAAATTTTTTGTTAGTTTTAAGTTGCAATAAATAAACTCCAGAGCCTAGAAATTTACGCCTATTAAGGATAACACTAACCAATCTAAGTGGATGGAAACATTTTTGTTTTAGGAGTTGAGGAACCAATCTGACTAGATGGAAACATCTATAGAGTCTATTCATAAAAGCACAGAGCTCAGGTGTTAGAAATAACATGATAGTTTCGCCATATCTTGTCGAGTCCTTTTCACTTTCTATTTTTAGTTTTCTTTTGTTTCAAGTGATTTGGTGGGGCACACGATTCAAATTGTTACCTTTGCTAGGGTGAAATAGAGTGACTGAGTTACATTTAAAAAAAAAAAAGACCGGACCAGTTAGACCAATCGGAATAAGTATTAACACTTGGATAGCAATATGCGTGTGTTCTCCCTGTTTCCGTCGCCTAAGCAAGCGTGGAATGCAGGACCCGTGGGAACTATCGTGTAATCTGCTGACAAGAAGCATGCGCTTGGATCAAAAAGATCTATTCATGCCGTTAAGTTAAAAAAAAAAAAAAAAAATGGTTATGTGTAGTCAACTGCTGGTTCCCTTGTATTTGCCAGTTTGTTGATCTAGATTTAAGTAATTGACCACTGGTTCCCTTGTATATGTCAGTGTGTTAATATTAGTCAGACCGGTATCTCAGTCATTTAGGTTAGGTTCATCTTGGCAGAGGCCTTCAGACAGATATGGGAAACACCGTTCACTTTTCAACCATCTACATTTTTCTTTTTCCATCTTCTTAATCTTTTCATGTGATTAGTCTGACTCCGAGTATGATGTCCATCGTGAAACTATCTTAGTAGAGCTCTGTCACTTATATGAATTTTAGTATGCTTGAGTGCAAACTCGTGTACAACAATTGGAATTTCGCATCAGGGTTCTTCCTCTTAGAATCAATAATTGTATGCCAACCAAGGAGGTTCTTTAGTGCTTTCCAAGGTTCTGCGTAGATAGATAGGATCTGGAGTATTGGTTTTTGTGGGTACACCTCTGATAAACCCACCCGAGATTAACTCGGTCACTTTTCAAGAATAAATTTTGCTCGAGGACTAGCAAATAATAAGTTTGGGGGTATTTGATAGACACATTTTTGTGTCTAATTTGATCTCAATACTATATATTGTTGGCACTCGATTTTGTACTAATTTTGTTATTTTATGTATTTGTAGGTATTTTTTGGAAATAAATATTTTAAGAAAATTCGGCTCGAAAAGTTGATTTTGGCACCCGGAGGGCACGTGTTATTCGGACTCCCAAGTTTGGATAAGGGGTAACCTAATTACTAAGGGGCACCCCCAGGTCACCCCAAGGCATCTGCTATTCGCACCCCAGTACAGGATAAGGGGCACCTTCTTCAACAATTCAAATTCTCAAAATTGGCGGGAAAAATGTTCACACACAGGAGAATTTTCGATCGAAGAAATGAAGTAGCGGTAGGTCGATTCAATGGCTGAATTTTGGTAGAAAGATGTGATTTAGCCTAAGGAAGATAGTTTGGGTGTCGAATTTGATCGGAATTGTCTGGAAATATCGATTTGATTCTCGAGCTCAAAACAGAGCTACACGGAGTGAACACGGCCTGTACACGGTGTTGTGTGTGTTTTGGTTGTGCATGGAAGTGTTTTGGAGGAGTTGGATGACTTATGAGGCATGTATAAGGCTTACTAGAGCGTGCAGGATCAAAGTTTACGTGTGACAAAGTTATAATTGGAAATTATCGTTAACTAAGGGAAGCGAGCAATGACGGATTAAATGGAGAATATACGCAAGTAATGGTCGGATATTTTGGTCCTAAAACACTATAAATACAAGGCAAAAGAGTTTGGAAGGGTTAGCAAGTCATAGGGAGAGAGTTAGAGCCGAGAGAATCGAAGGAAAGGGTCGACAGCAAGAAGAGTTCTGCTGCTGCTCAGCTAAGAACACGAAGAACAAAGACCATCCAGGAAAGTCGTAGAGGAGTGTCGCTGAACTGCGACAATTCCCTATTCCTTTCCCGTGATTTCGCAACAGCGTCAACTGCACTTCTCATGTGCCGTTCTTTTCAGACGTTTCTTGTGTGTTGCAAAGGACGGTCATAAATTGATTTTCTTGTTATTTCATCATTTGTAATCAACTTGTGAGCATTAATAAAATCTTTTGAGATGTATTACACCATGATGAGCTAAACTTATTCTCTGGGGCGACGGAGGAAGCAATTCCACCAATAAAAAATTGGTAATTTCTATTTTTATTATTTATGCAATTAAATTTATTTAATTATTTGCCTTGAGTTATAGGATTTTTCCAAAGATTTTTATTAAATAATTGTTATCTTGATTGATGGATTATGCTTGACTTAGAGTTTTTGATATTCCATGCTTTTAACTTACAGTTATTATTTTAAAAAATCAGTTTTAGCAATAATTAAAATTATTTTAAAGGAAAAATTTGCATAATAAATATTAGAAATATCAATTTAAATGGTAGAAAAGTGAAATCCTTAGCCCCAGTTTCCTCCAAAAATATTTCAATCACTTTGTTATTTTCTTTACAATTTAATTAAATCTAAAAAAAAAGTTACCTTCACAAGTTCGAAAGAACCTAGTTTTTACCACTATCTACAACAACATTTGAAAATACATCAAGTTTTTGGCGCCGCCGACGCGGACCTGTGCTTAGGTAGAATTTTTTTTTTAGGTTTATTATTTTTTTTCCTTTTTACGTTTCTTTTTGTCTTTGATTTGCAGGTTCGAAGTGGAGTACTAAGGACCTTGGAAGGAAAAGCTTAAAGCGGAAGGAGCGAAAGAGGAATTTTCTTTTTTTTGTTTTATATATAGAAGAGAAAAAAAAAAGAGAGAGATTTTTTTTAATATTTTTTTTAGGTTATTTTTCTTTTTCTTTTGCACTTTACTTTATTTGGACTTTGGACTGGACTCTTGGACTTTATTATTATTATTTTTTTAAACCCTACGGAAGGGTAGTTAAATACAAACTGTGTGCAGGGAAGGACGGTGATTACAATATCACCTCGGCCCCTCGGGTTCGCACACGGCATAGGAGTCGTGGCCCGAGTCGACGACAACGGTTCATCCCCCGTCTGGTACGGGAGGTAAGTCCAATCGAAACACTCGCGAATCCCCTGCAAGCGAGTTACTGTATTCCTTAAGGTGATCATTGATTGAGGACGAATTTGGACTGTCTTTATTTTCCTAGTAAAGGGCAAGGCCTGGCCTAAACAAGATAAGGGTTCGGATTTCATCACCGCTCCCTTCTTGCCCGCTTTAGGAGAACAAAACCTAACGCGAACCCAAGCTTTAAAATATGATTAGAAAGAGACCTATAGGGTATCGAGCTTGTTAGGAAAATTTTTCGAAGGATATTGGTTATTCTTTTAGCATACTTCGAAGTTCATGACGGTTTCTGTGAGTTGAATGCGTGACTGCTCCGCCTTGTACTGCGGTGAGGCCTTGGGTATCAAAGCTCCACTAAGCTTCCCTCGCCTCGATTCAACTTATTTTGACTCGGATTGATTCCAGAGGGGTTTGCTTAAATTGTAACGAATTCCCCTTCGAGAGATAGAAGCTGGTCTAGAAACAATCTAAGTGAGCCATCATGCTTGTTGTTTGCTAGAACTCTCTAGGTTTGCTGTGGTAAAGTCGAGTCAGCCTGCTGTGTGATTGCTAGAACCTTCCTGTTAGGATTTTTATTTCTTTTTGATTTTTTTAGTGTATGCCCGATTTTGTTAATAGGGCTTGGAAAAGAGATACTCTAGGTCGATTGATTAGCGAAAAACCTAGTAGTTCTTCTGATTTAAGCAGGGAGCTCGAAGATTGTTCTTTTGAGAGCCCTGTTTTTGGAAACTTCAGTTTTGAGAATTTATCTCTGAGTGAGAGGAGTACCCCTAGTACTCCAATTGTGCCTAAGATGGCAACTTTGAAAGATTACATGTTCCCAACTAGGACCAACCGAGCTTCGTGCATTAAATTGCCAGCCACTACGGCTAATTTCGAGATAAAACCTAGTACTCTCCAAATGATACCTATATTCTTAGGAAAGGATGATGAGAACCCTTATTTCCATATTAGGGACTTTGAGGAAATTTGTGGGACAATTAGAATAAAAGACCTTACTGATGAAGTCTTGAAACTTAAGATGTTTCCCTTTTCCTTGAGAGATAAAGCCAAGACCTGGCTGAACAACCTACCATCTGAATCCATTGAAACATGGCAGGAACTTATTGCCGCTTTCTATATGAAATTCTACCCTAAGCATAAAACTGCAGCTGTTAGGCAAACAATTAGTGCTAGTGTGCAACAAGAGGGAGAGTCTCTTTATAGATTTTTAGAGAGATTCAATGATCTCCTATCTCAGTGTCCCCACCATGGATTTGATAAGATGAAACTCGTACAAATTATTTATGATGGTTTAGACTATTCGACCAAAGCCATGGTTGAGTCTATGTGCGCTGGTGAGTTCACTAGTAAAAGTGCTGATGATGCTTTTACCTTCTTAGAAGTTATCGCTGAAAAATCCCAACAGTGGGAATCTTGTGTTGAACCCCCTAAAAGACTCTTGGTCAATAGAAGTAGCACCAATGTGGTAGATACGAGTTTTGCGTCTGATGTTAAGTTTGCTGCTTTGTCTAGAAGGTTAGAAGCTTTGGAAATGGGTCAGTCCAAAAATAGGTCCCTTGTTGAACCTAATAGAGCCTCTCAAGTCTCTAGTTGTGGAATAGAGCCCGATAATTCATTTTGGGAAGGTCAAGTTAGTGAAGAGCAAGCTCATGCTGTCTATAACAATGCTAGGTTTGAGAACCGTCAGAAGATTGACCCATACTCAGAGACCTACAATCCTGGTTGGAGAAACCATCCTAATTTTTCTTGGTCTAAGGGTCAGAATCAAGGACAGTCTAGTAATTCTCAGCCTCCCCCAGGATTTGGTTTTAAGAACTCTTCGGGTCAAACTCAGTTTCAGAACATTTCCGAGAAAAACATCTCTGCCTTAGAGGAAAATCTCATAATGCTATCAAAGAACCACATGAGCTTTCAACAAGAAACTAGGCAAGAATTGAAGAATACTTCTCAAAGTATTGCCGAATTAAGACTTCAAGTAGGACAAATAGCTAAGTTTATAAGTGAGAGAGAAGATGGAAAGTTCCCTAGTCATACTGAGCCTAATCCCAAAGGGGAGAAATCGTACCATCATGTGAATGCTGTCACAACCCTTAGGAGTGGAAAGAAAGTAGACAACAAGGTTGCCATGCCTGATAGTGAACATGATGTAGTTCACCCTTATGAGCCAGAAAATGAGGAGACTGATAGAGTCTCCAAAGAGACCAATGAGGGTCCTGATGAGCCCGGCTTTGTTCCCAGAGCCCCGTTCCCCCAGCTGCTAGTTCCGACTAAGAGGGAGTCCAACTTTAATGATATATTGGAGGTTTTTAAGCAGGTTAATATCAACCTTCCATTATTAGATGCAATTAGGCAGATTCCCTCTTATACCAAGTTCCTTAAGGACTTGTGTACGCGAAAGCGTAAGCTCAGTGTCCAGAAGAAAGCCTTCATAGCTAGTCACGTGAGTTCTATTATTCAGAATACCACTACTCCTAAGTATAAAGACCCAGGGTCCCCTACCATTGCTTGTACAATAGGTAAGTACCGTGTTGAGAAAGCGTTGCTTGACTTAGGAGCCAGTGTGAACTTACTTCCATACCATGTGTACCTTAAGCTAGGACTTGGTGAGATGAAACCTACACAGATGACACTTCAGTTAGCTGATAGGTCCGTTAAAATTCCTCGTGGTGTGATCGAAGATGTTCTCATAGAGGTTGACAAGTTTATTTATCCAGTGGATTTTATTATCCTAGATACCCAACCTGTCCCTGACCCAGAGAACCAAATACCAGTGATTTTAGGTCGCCCGTTTTTAGCCACATCTAATGCGATCATAAACTGTCGAAATGGTATTATGAATCTATCTTTTGGTAATATGACTATTGATTTGAATATTTTTAATGTCAATAAGCTACATTCTGAGCTAGATGACACGTGCATTGAAGAGGTCAACATGATAGGAACCTTAGTTCCGAAGTCTGTACCAAACACCGAATCGGAAGATCCATTAGAGAGTTGTCTAGCCCGTTTTAGCATGTATTTCGACGATGATAGCAACATTGAACAAGTAAATGCTCTGTTGGATTCTATTCCTATGTTAGATACTGATAGATGGAAATCTAGGTTTGAACTATTACTAGCTACCGAATCTACCTTAAGCCCTTATTTCGAAGAGCCTAAAGATCCTCCTAAGTTGGACCCCAATTATGCATTTGTAGGCCCATCTGAGATTTTGCCTATAACTTCCGATTTGGATAGTGATCATGAAATTAGGCCAGTAACCGTGCTTCAACACAATAAGGAAACCCTAGGGATGACCATAGAGGATATGAAACATCTAAGTCCTATAGCTAGTACACCTCAAAAGAATTTAGAGGATGAACCACCTGATTATAACTCAGAGAAAGCAATTGACCTTTTTCAGGAACCGGATGGTCTAGAAATTAGGAATATTGTGACTAGTTTATGTAGAGATACCCAAAACTCTAAGTTTGGGGGTAGTGAACTAGAAGAAATTCAAGCCATAGTTAAAGGTCTTACGGAGAATAGTGATTACCCTAAAGTTTGGGGTAGAGATTGTCAATTATCCCCAGTAGAAGTTCCTAACTTGGGACTCAAGCCTAGTGCATCTGAGGTATCGCTTGAGTCTATTCAGACTCCACAACCTGATCCGCCTGATTCTGTTCAGGAGGAAATCCATATATTAGAAACCCGTTTTTCGGATGAATCTATTTTTCAAGACACTCTTATGAAGCCCAACTGGAGGCTCTGGATAGATCCGGTTGTCTTGCAAGAAACCTTAGATGAGGATGTGCTCCTTCTGTTCATTTTTCTGAACCAGTGCAGTTGTCTCATATTGGTGTTAGCTCTATTTGGTATTATGGACCCACAACTTTTTCGGCTATTGGTATATGACTTTGGAAGGTGAAGATCCTTTTTGAGTTATTTGATGTCTGGCTGAAGACTTTAAACTTAGCACTTCTTGGGAGGTAACCCAATCTCATGCAACATGGTAAAATCTTTCCTTAAATATTTTTCTTCAAGTGGTATGCTTTTAATTTTATCTTTAGAACATCGAGGACAATGTTAGATTTAAGTTTGGGGGTGGGGAAGAAACTTTTTGTTAGTTTTAAGTTGCAATAAATAAACTCCAGAGCCTAGAAATTTACGCCTATTAAGGATAGCACTAACCAATCTAAGTGGATGGAAACATTTTTGTTTTAGGAGTTGAGGAACCAATCTGACTAGATGGAAACATCTATAGAGTCTATTCATAAAAGCACAGAGCTCAGGTGTTAGAAATAACATGATAGTTTCGCCATATCTTGTCGAGTCCTTTTCACTTTCTATTTTTAGTTTTCTTTTATTTCAAGTGATTTGGTGGGGCACACGATTCAAGTTGTTACCTTTGCTAGAATGAAATAGAGTGACTGAGTTACCCAAAAAAAAAAAAAAAAGACCGGACCAGTTAGACCAATCGGAATAAGTATTAACACTTGGATAGCAATATGCGTGTGTTCTCCCTGTTTCCGTCGCCTAAGCAAGCGTGGAATGCAGGACCCGTGGGAACTATCGTGTAATCTGCTGACAAGAAGCATGCGCTTGGATCAAAAAGATCTATTCATGCCGTTAAGTAAAAAAAAAAAAAAATGGTTATGTGTAGTCAACTGCTGGTTCCCTTGTATTTGCCAGTTTGTTGATCTAGATTTAAGTTATTGACCACTGGTTCCCTTGTATATGCCAGTGTGTTAATATTAGTCAGACCGGTATCTCAGTCATTTAGGTTAGGTTCATCTTGGCAGAGGCCTTCAGACAGATATGGGAAACACCGTTCACTTTTCAACCATCTACATTTTTCTTTTTCCATCTTCTTAATCTTTTCATGTGATTAGTCTGACTCCGAGTATGATGTCCATCGTGAAACTATCTTAGTAGAGCTCTGTCACTTATATGAATTTTAGTATGCTTGAGTGCAAACTCGTGTACAACAATTGGAATTTCGCATCAGGGTTCTTCCTCTTAGAATCAATAATTGTATGCCAACCAAGGAGGTTCTTTAGTGCTTTCCAAGGTTCTGCGTAGATAGATAGGATCTGGAGTATTGGTTTTTGTGGGTACACCTCTGATAAACCCACCCGAGATTAACTCGGTCACTTTTCAAAAATAAATTTTGCTCGAGGACTAGCAAATAATAAGTTTGGGGGTATTTGATAGACACATTTTTGTGTCTAATTTGATCTCAATACTATATATTGTTGGCACTCGATTTTGTACTAATTTTGTTATTTTATGTATTTGTAGGTATTTTTTGGAAATAAATATTTTAAGAAAATTCGGCTCGAAAAGTTGATTTTGGCACCCGGAGGGCACGTGTTATTCGGACTCCCAAGTTTGGATAAGGGGTAACCTAATTACTAAGGGGCACCCCCAGGTCACCCCAAGGCATCTGCTATTCGCACCCCAGTCCAGGATAAGGGGCACCTTCTTCAACAATTCAAATTCTCAAAATTGGCGGGAAAAATGTTCACACACAGGAGAATTTTCGATCGAAGAAATGAAGTAGTGGTAGGTCGATTCAATGGCTGAATTTTGGTAGAAAGATGTGATTTAGCCTAAGGAAGATAGTTTGGGTGTCGAATTTGATCGGAATTGTCTGGAAATATCGATTTGATTCTCGAGCTCAAAACAGAGCTACACGGAGTGAACACAGCCTGTACACGGTGTTGTGTGTGTTTTGGTTGTGCATGGAAGTGTTTTGGAGGAGTTGGATGACTTATGAGGCATGTATAAGGCTTACTAGAGCGTGCAGGATCAAAGTTTACGTGTGACAAAGTTATAATTGGAAATTATCGTTAACTAAGGGAAGCGAGCAATGACGGATTAAATGGAGAATATACGCAAGTAATGGTCGGATATTTTGGTCCTAAAACACTATAAATACAAGGCAAAAGAGTTTGGAAGGGTTAGCAAGTCATAGGGAGAGAGTTAGAGCCGAGAGAATCGAAGGAAAGGGTCGACAGCAAGAAGAGTTCTGCTGCTGCTCAGCTAAGAACACGAAGAACAAAGACCAACCAGGAAAGTCGTAGAGGAGTGTCGCTGAACTGCGACAATTCCCTATTCCTTTCCCGTGATTTCACAACAGCGTCAACTGCACTTCTCATTGCCGTTCTTTTCAGACGTTTCTTGTGTGTTGCAAAGGACGGTCATAAATTGATTTTCTTGTTCTTTCATCATTTGTAATCAACTTGTGAGCATTAATAAAATCTTTTGAGATGTATTACACCATGATGAGCTAACTTATTCTCTGGGGCGACGGAGGAAGCAATTCCACCAATAAAAAATTGGTAATTTCTATTTTTATTATTTATGCAATTAAATTTATTTAATTATTTGCCTTGAGTTATAGGATTTTTCCAAAGATTTTTATTAAATAATTGTTATCTTGATTGATGGATTATGCTTGACTTAGAGTTTTTGATATTCCATGCTTTTAACTTACAGTTATTATTTAAAAAAATCAGTTTTAGCAATAATTAAAATTATTTTAAAGGAAAAATTTGCATAATAAATATTAGAAATATCAATTTAAATGGTAGAAAAGTGAAATCCTTAGCCCCAGTTTCCTCCAAAAATATTTCAATCACTTTGTTATTTTCTTTACAATTTAATTAAATCTAAAAAAAAAGTTACCTTCACAAGTTCGAAAGAACCTAGTTTTTACCACTGTCTACAACAACATTTGAAAATACATCAAGTTTTTGGCGCCGCCGACGCGGACCTATGCTTAGGTAGAATTTTTTTTTTAGGTTTATTATTTTTTTTCCTTTTTACGTTTCTTTTTGTCTTTGATTTGCAGGTTCGAAGTGGAGTACTAAGGACCTTGGAAGGAAAAGCTTAAAGCGGAAGGAGCGAAAGAGGAATTTTCTTTTTTTTGTTTTATATATAGAAGAGAAAAAAAAAGAGAGAGATTTTTTTTAATATTTTTTTTAGGTTATTTTTCTTTTTCTTTTGCACTTTACTTTATTTGGACTTTGGACTGGACTCTTGGACTTTATTATTATTATTTTTTTAAACCCTACGGAAGGGTAGTTAAATACAAACTGTGTGCAGGGAAGGACGGTGATTACAATATCACCTCGGCCCCTCGGGTTCGCACACGGCATAGGAGTCGTGGCCCGAGTCGACGACAACGGTTCATCCCCCGTCTGGTACGGGAGGTAAGTCCAATCGAAACACTCGCGAATCCCCTGCAAGCGAGTTACTGTATTCCTTAAGGTGATCATTGATTGAGGACGAATTTGGACTGTCTTTATTTTCCTAGTAAAGGGCAAGGCCTGGCCTAAACAAGATAAGGGTTCGGATTTCATCACCGCTCCCTTCTTGCCCGCTTTAGGAGAACAAAACCTAACGCGAACCCAAGCTTTAAAATATGATTAGAAAGAGACCTATAGGGTATCGAGCTTGTTAGGAAAATTTTTCGAAGGATATTGGTTATTCTTTTAGCATACTTCGAAGTTCATGACGGTTTCTGTGAGTTGAATGCGTGACTGCGCCGCCTTGTACTGCGGTGAGGCCTTGGGTATCAAAGCTCCACAAAGCTTCCCTCGCCTCGATTCAACTTACTTTGACTCGGATTGATTCCAGAGGGGTTTGCTTAAATTGCAACGAATTCCCTTTCGAAAGATAGAAGCTGGTCTAGAAACAATCTAAGTGGAGCCATCATGCTTTTTGTTTGCTAGAAATCTTTAGGTTTGCTTTGGTGGAGTCGAGTCGGCCTTGTTTGTGATTGTATAGAATCCCTCTGTAGTTTATATTTCTTTGGTGATGAATCCTTTTGAGGAGACGCCACCTGCGATGACGTTGCGAGAATATATGTCTAGAAATTCTCGTTATCAAGAGACGTCTTCGGAAATGACTCTTGGTGAATATATGCGTGGGCAGCGATATATGGATACTCCAACTTTTATTGAGGAATCACCTCTAACGATCTATGAGAAATATTATAAACATAGACCATGTAGTTTGGAACAAAGATTGAGAATTCTTGAATTTCAAAAATTGTATCATGATGATGAAGAATCTGAAATATGTGGGAATAGTGATCAGGAATTTGTTACCCCAGTTGAGCCTTATAATGATTATATTATTTCTGGTTCAGATCCTAATAATTTTAAAAATTATTCACCTATTCAAAAGGACGAGGATTTGACTAGAGATACCCCCGTTTCAGACGATGTAGTATGTCCTGTTTACGAAACCGATGATGGTTTAGAGGAACCAGTTTATCTTGAGATCGAGTCAAACGATTTAGAAACAATAGTCTTAGATGAACTTGTAGAGATTAGCGAGGATGAACCTGACTTAGAAAAATCAATTGCCGACCTAGAAATTAGGGAGGTTATGACCAGTCTATCTAGAGACGCCGAAAACTCTAAGTTTGGGGGTGAGTATCATTCTCCATGTGCTTTAACTCTTAGTAAGGTCCCTCACTTCGGACTTGACATCAATGCCTCACCCATCTTACGAGACTATCTTCATAATCGTTTTCCAGAACCTAATGATATCCAACAAGAGTCTCAACTGTTAGAAACCCATCCTCTGGTTGATGTGGTTAACCCAGGCAATAATACCAAGATTGATTTTGTTTTCCCACCAAATAGTTTTCTTCCAAATGTGGGAACATATAGATTTCAAATGTGTCGAATATTAAGTCGTGAGACTAAACCTAAATGCTTTAGGAAATTAGAATCGACACATTTGCTTAAGAATGACCACTACTCTCATTGTGGTCAAATTTGTAAGTCAAATCTTATTGACTTAGAGGATCCTCAGTTATTTAGGTTATTATTGTGCGCTTCTAAGATCATATTTGAGTTTTTCCAGACTCTAGGACCTAATAATTTGGATCCAACCTATGAGGAAATGCATCCGAGGAAAATATTTTATTTAGACCCTTTCATAGAACCTGAACCTGAACCACAATTAGATATAAATTTCTTAATCAGAAAACTAGATAAGGGCATGTTATTCTTGTTCACTTTCTTGGGTTATTGTAGTTTCCTTTGGTCAGCTCTTTTTCGTTTTGAAGACCCACAGTTATTTCGACTGTTACTTTATGGTTTGAGTTGACTAATCCTTTCCTAAGTCTGGCTGAAGACTTTAAACTTAGCACTTCTTGGGAGGTAACCCAATCTCATGCAACACGGTAATATCTTTCCTTAACTCTTTCGCTTCAAATGGTAACAGTTTCTCCTTGTTCATGCTTTTAGTTTCATCTTTAGAACATTGAGGACAATGTTAGATTTAAGTTTGGGGGTATGGGAGAAACTTTTTAGTTGCATAATAAATAAACTCCAGAGCCTAGAAATTTACGCCTATTAAGGATAACACTAACCAATCTAAGTGGATGGAAACATTTTTGTTTTAGGAGTTGAGGAACCAATCTGACTAGATGGAAACATCTATAGAGTCTATTCATAAAAGCACAGAGCTCAGGTGTTAGAAATAACATGATAGTTTCGCCATATCTTGTCGAGTCCTTTTCACTTTCTATTTTTAGTTTTCTTTTGTTTCAAGTGATTTGGTGGGGCACACGATTCAAATTGTTACCTTTGCTAGGGTGAAATAGAGTGACTGAGTTACATTTTAAAAAAAAAAAAAAAAAAAAAAAGACCGGACCAGTTAGACCAATCGGAATAAGTATTAACACTTGGATAACAATATGCGTGTGTTCTCCCTGTTTCCGTCGCCTAAGCAAGCGTGGAATGCAGGACCCGTGGGAACTATCGTGTAATCTGCTGACAAGAAGCATGCGCTTGGATCAAAAAGATCTATTCATGTCGTTAAGTTAAAAAAAAAAAAAAAATGGTTATGTGTAGTCAACTGCTGGTTCCCTTGTATTTGCCAGTTTGTTGATCTAGATTTAAGTAATTGACCACTGGTTCCCTTGTATATGCCAGTGTGTTAATATTAGTCAGACCGGTATCTCAGTCATTTAGGTTAGGTTCATCTTGGCAGAGGCCTTCAGACAGATATGGGAAACACCGTTCACTTTTCAACCATCTACATTTTTCTTTTTCCATCTTCTTAATCTTTTCATGTGATTAGTCTGACTCCGAGTATGATGTCCATCGTGAAACTATTTTAGTAGAGCTCTGTCACTTATATGAATTTTAGTATGCTTGAGTGCAAACTCGTGTACAACAATTGGAATTTCGCATCAGGGTTCTTCCTCTTAGAATCAATAATTGTATGCCAACCAAGGAGGTTCTTTAGTGCTTTCCAAGGTTCTGCGTAGATAGATAGGATCTGGAGTATTGGTTTTTGTGGGTACACCTCTGATAAACCCACCCGAGATTAACTCGGTCACTTTTCAAGAATAAATTTTGCTCGAGGACTAGCAAATAATAAGTTTGGGGGTATTTGATAGACACATTTTTGTGTCTAATTTGATCTCAATACTATATATTGTTGGCACTCGATTTTGTACTAATTTTGTTATTTTATGTATTTGTAGGTATTTTTTGGAAATAAATATTTTAAGAAAATTCGGCTCGAAAAGTTGATTTTGGCACCCGGAGGGCACGTGTTATTCGGACTCCCAAGTTTGGATAAGGGGTAACCTAATTACTAAGGGGCACCCCCAGGTCACCCCAAGGCATCTGCTATTCGCACCCCAGTACAGGATAAGGGGCACCTTCTTCAACAATTCAAATTCTCAAAATTGGCGGGAAAAATGTTCACACACAGGAGAATTTTCGATCGAAGAAATGAAGTAGCGGTAGGTCGATTCAATGGCTGAATTTTGGTAGAAAGATGTGATTTAGCCTAAGGAAGATAGTTTGGGTGTCGAATTTGATCGGAATTGTCTGGAAATATCGATTTGATTCTCGAGCTCAAAACAGAGCTACACGGAGTGAACACGGCCTGTACACGGTGTTGTGTGTGTTTTGGTTGTGCATGGAAGTGTTTTGGAGGAGTTGGATGACTTATGAGGCATGTATAAGGCTTACTAGAGCGTGCAGGATCAAAGTTTACGTGTGACAAAGTTATAATTGGAAATTATCGTTAACTAAGGGAAGCGAGCAATGACGGATTAAATGGAGAATATACGCAAGTAATGGTCGGATATTTTGGTCCTAAAACACTATAAATACAAGGCAAAAGAGTTTGGAAGGGTTAGCAAGTCATAGGGAGAGAGTTAGAGCCGAGAGAATCGAAGGAAAGGGTCGACAGCAAGAAGAGTTCTGCTGCTCAGCTAAGAACACGAAGAACAAAGACCAACCAGGAAAGTCGTAGAGGAGTGTCGCTGAACTGCGACAATTCCCTATTCCTTTCCCGTGATTTCACAACAGCGTCAACTGCACTTCTCATGTGCCGTTCTTTTCAGACGTTTCTTGTGTGTTGCAAAGGACGGTCATAAATTGATTTTCTTGTTCTTTCATCATTTGTAATCAACTTGTGAGCATTAATAAAATCTTTTGAGATGTATTACACCATGATGAGCTAACTTATTCTCTGGGGCGACGGAGGAAGCAATTCCACCAATAAAAAATTGGTAATTTCTATTTTTATTATTTATGCAATTAAATTTATTTAATTATTTGCCTTGAGTTATAGGATTTTTCCAAAGATTTTTATTAAATAATTGTTATCTTGATTGATGGATTATGCTTGACTTAGAGTTTTTGATATTCCATGCTTTTAACTTACAGTTATTATTTAAAAAAATCAGTTTTAGCAATAATTAAAATTATTTTAAAGGAAAAATTTGCATAATAAATATTAGAAATATCAATTTAAATGGTAGAAAAGTGAAATCCTTAGCCCCAGTTTCCTCCAAAAATATTTCAATCACTTTGTTATTTTCTTTACAATTTAATTAAATCTAAAAAAAAAAGTTACCTTCACAAGTTCGAAAGAACCTAGTTTTTACCACTGTCTACAACAACATTTGAAAATACATCAGTCATGAAATGTCTCTTACGGAAATTTCATTATGATCCCGTTCTTGTACCTTTGCCAATTTTATTGACAAAAAGGGGGAGAATTAATATGTTGTTCACACTACAAATACATATGGTTTTCGGATCATTGTGTAAGGGGGAGTGGTTTCCATGTGAGATGGAGTATTTACTAAGGGGGAGTGATACATATAACCATAGTATTATTGTTGAAGTTGTGATACAGTTGGACTTTGACACTGTGTAATAATACTATGACACTGTATAACAATGATCGAGACCGATGCTTTCTCATTGTTATAGCTACGGATCTTCAACAACGGTGATGCTAAACTTACAACCTTTGGGATCATTGGAGTACATGGAAGTGACGAAGATTTCGAGGAATGTTGAAGATTAGACATGTGGAATAGGAGCTACTAAAGTTTCTTTATTTTTTTTGTATTCCATATGTATTGATAGTATTTTCACTAAAATTGACAAAGGGGGAGATTGTTACAGCATTGCTCGGTCGAACTCGCATGCGTTGCTATCTCAAGCATGTTTGTCAATGTTAGTGATCAAAATTATAAGTCTTGATTTCTAGTCTACTATAGCTAAGTCTTGGACTATGATAGAAAATGTAGTTGAGCTCAAGGACTTCATGGGGATTCATCATACAAGAAGAATAACTACTCAAGGAACCGGTGAAACTTCTCTACAAAAAGGTATGTGAATACTTGAACTTATCTGTCACTCAAAAGTCTATCTACTCTATCTCCTACTTCTAGACAAAAAGTCGTATATTATATATAGACTTAGATTATACACATTTGGTATTTCGAGCCGAGTGTACCTCGCCTATCTATATCTCGAAATATGTGTTGGTAAGCGTTTCACTTCGACCATGTTTATCTTTACCTAGTGACGTAAGTCATGATATGTTTCAATCACTTCGAAAATTGCTTTGACGAGAAATGGTGTAGCAACTATATAACGTCCTCTAAGAATGTTTCAATGGTTGGAATGAGAGTTTAGATTACATAACCAATGATGGACATAAGTATTGTTGTGGAAACACATATGTGCATAAGTCCTATCACTTGAACCAAAGTTTGCGAACTTTGTTGATCAAGAGAAACCAGAAGAATAGCTTGTTGCCAAGTCCGCAAACTGGCGAACTTCTCATCCCGAGAAATTCTGCTGGAATTAACAAACTTGTTGCGTGATTACCAGTCTGCAAACCCGGTCCGCAAACC
Source organism: Papaver somniferum (assembly GCF_003573695.1). Classification (NCBI taxonomy): domain Eukaryota; kingdom Viridiplantae; phylum Streptophyta; class Magnoliopsida; order Ranunculales; family Papaveraceae; genus Papaver; species Papaver somniferum. Next base: position 48,712,008 of record NC_039363.1, read on the forward strand.
GGCGGAAAGTCTTTGCCGAGATTTTCTGCTGGAGTTTGTAAACTCTTCCCGGTTGCTTAAGTCCGCGAACCTAGTGTGCGAACTTAAGAAGGTTATATATCTGAAGATGATTTCTGAACTTAAACTTATAAAGACTAAGGAATGCAATTTGCAAACCGTGGCTATAAAATTTCATGAACCGATTCAAGTGAATCATATCATCTTTGCTTCAATTGTATCTTGTATAGTACAAAAGATCTCCTTGTAATTGAACAACTCTCTAACTAGTTCATTTGAAGTCATTTGAACTAGTTATGGTGAAGAAGAATATGGTTGGTATGAAATACTCATATGGCTAACCTTTTGGTTAACTATTGTTGAACCAACAATGTACACGTTTGGGTACGGTTAACAAACCTAGAAGCGTGCATTTCATTTGGGTATAACAAGCTAAGTTTTGAATCTAACGGTTAAGAAATATTAGCTTGAATCTAAATCAGGTTTTCATCTAACGGTGGATATTGTTTGCTTTGTGACCAAGGCGAAACCCTGATTTGAAAGACTATATAAAAGATACATCTAGTATTGTGCAAAACTAATCCCCACACTTCACGTGTGATACTAGTTTGCGTGCTAGAGTTGTTTCTCCTTTAAGCTTTGGTTTTCTTCTTATAAAACCAGGTTAACGACTTAAAGACTTCATTGGGATTTTGAATCCATACCGATACTAATTTTATCATAGTTGTGTGATATGATCTTGCATATTCTATCATACGAGTACAATCATATTGATTGGATTGAGATTAATATCTCCGATAGGCAAGATATAAAAGGTAGTCACAAACATCTTCGTCTCATTGTTTGTGATTCCACAATATCTTGTTTCACTACCATACGATTAAGATTGTTGTGAGGTGATTGATTTATCTAGGTTGTTCTTCGGGAATATAAGACCGGATTATCAATTGGTTCATGTTCACCTTGATTATTATCAAAAGACGGAACAAAAACTTTAGGGTTTTTCTATGGGAGACAGATTGATACTTTGATATACTTGTCTGTGTGAGACAGATTTGTTTATTATCAAAGCCTGCGATTTTGGGTCGTAGCAACTCTTAGTTGTGGGTGAGATCATCTAAGAGAATCAAGTGCGCATTATCCTGCTGGGATCAGAGGCGTAGGGAGTACAATTGTACCTTAGATCAGAGGGATACTGATTGGGGTTCAACTACATTCCAGTCCGAAGTTAGCTTGGAGTAGGCTAGTGTCTGTAACGGGTTAATACAGTGTGTATTCAATCTGTACTAGGTCCCGTGGGTTTTCCGCATTTGCGGTTTCCTCGTTAACAAAATTTCTGGTGTCTTTGTTATTTCAGTTTCCGCATTATATTGTTTTATCTTTATAATTGAAATAATAAAGGTAGTGCGTTAGATCATCAATTAGAGTAATCCAACCTTTGGTTGTTGATTGTCATTGATTGATCCTTGGATATTGGTCTTTGGTACCATCCAAGTTATTCCTTGTATTTGATTAGTACTCGCAGTTTCTGTTTGATGAAATCAAATCAAGAGAGAGAGATATAAACTCGTTGATGTACTTTTAATTGATTGAGTCTTGTTGATTCTCTTAAAAGTATATTCGAGTTTGTCCATACAGATCGCTAAGCGAAATATTGGGTGGTGGTGTTTGACCTCCACTTTTTCAGTGCCACTATGCATGCGCCACTACGCCATCGTGCCACTGCGACTGTGCCACTGTGCAAGGCGCCACTATGCCACGATGCCATTATGCCTCCTAGATTGCGTGCAATTGATTATAATAACCAGGTCTTGTACATTAGACCCACTTAGAAACTTGTTGCATATTTTTCCACGAAATACTCGAGATATCAAACATGTCACAAAACTGGGGGATACTCATCATGGTATTGGTCTGGCGGTTTACAGCATGCGGTGTGCAACGTGCCCATTACAAAAATGTGTCAGGAAAGAGCGGACAGTTAAATAGCAGTAAGAGAATAGTAGGTATAAGGCTGACCAGTTTCGCCTCATAATGGGAACGTGATGGTAAACCGCTTCTACACGACCCCATTTCCTAACTATTTAACTATCTCCACTTCCTACGAGATCAGGGGTGCTCAATGACTTGTATAAATAGGTTTTCAACCTATTTCGACCAAGAACAGAGTTTTGGTTAACAACAACACAAGTATCCAGAAAAACACCAAGAACTGATAGCTTACATTCCGCAAGCCAGTTCCAAATTCTGGCACAAGTCATAAAACAGCCACACCCTCAAAACTCAATATTTTGATATCAACACCTTCTTCGCTTCCCCCC
>NC_039363.1:48714503-48831070 GCF_003573695.1 Papaver somniferum
CCCCCCCCCCCCTAAGATCAACCCTTCTCCTTCACTTTGTGATCGAAGCAAGTATGGAATGACCATTTCTTGGTTTAGGCCAAAATTGTAAAGATTGATCTCTCGAATCTAAAGTACTCCCGTGCAGTGCATTTGTTTAGGGTTTAGATTCGTTTCTCGGCGGCACACCCAAATTTACCAAAACTATCAGAATCGGTTTTTACCCATAAACACCAACCACCACGACCCATGCCCGCTCCATAAAAGGGGTGACCTATATGCTAGATTAAAGTGTTGGGGCACCTATGTATGGGCGTATTTGTCACCCACATTGAATATTGGTAGTCGAGTGAAGCCGCCATAAGGAAAGGGCTACCGCCGGGCCAGTGTCGATAGAGTGGGCCAACGAGGACGTTGGGTCTGGAAGCTGGTGGGATGTTGTGACCTTAGTACCATATTGGTTAGATGGGGCTTAATTGGGTAGTTTATAAGTCAATAGGATTCCCCATCTAGTCAATCGATTTTCGATTTGAGTTCTACCTATGGGATTATAACGAGTTGGGGTCGGTACCCTAACAATTGTTGTACATCGATAGGTTTGATAATTAAATGAACTAGGGTTTGATTTGAGGTTCAAAGAAGAATTAGAAAATGAAGATGATAATTTTGAGGATTGAATTGAGTTGGGTTTATCACGAATCGGAATATGAGATTGAATAGTAGTTTGAATTTGATATTTAGGGTTCCTGTAATTGGTTTGATTTCTTGTGAAATTGAATATGAAATTGAGAGTTTAAAGGGAAGATTTGAGATGGGTTTGGATTAGGTATGAAATAGAAATGTTGGTACGAGTTTAATTTTGATTCTTAGAATTAGGGTTCCTCATGTTCTTCCCCAAATTGAATTAAGGTTTAGTTGAGAACTGTTAGTGATGATGGGAGTGATCTGTTGTTGGATGAACTGAATTGGTGGGTTATTGTAACCTCAAGAAGAATTGCGGAATCCAATTAACCTAGAACATGATTTGATTTATATTTGCTGGAGTGGATTTATCTTGAGGTAATTGTTTTTCATCTGTAAATTTAATAAAGTTATCAAGTTTATTCAATGAGTTTTGGTTATGGATGTTGAAATGCTAAAAGGGGTTACAAGAAGGTATGGTAAATATTGTTAGTGGTAGTAGTTATAAGATGGTAGACTGGTGAATGTCAAATGGTGGCTGTATGGAACTGATATTAAAGGTGTTTTTGTTGTTGTTGAATAGATTGAATTTGAGTGTGCAGGTGATCTTGCTAGTGGATCTGAATTTGCTAGATTTTTGTCTTGAGAAGAATATAAGTGGAATTGAGTTATTATAATTAGTACGAAGGTGTATTAAAGAGAATGAAGATTCCAGGTTTAATATATTGTTGTAGTGAACTGGAAGAATAATTGGTAATGATTGTCGAGGTGAGTTGCATGGAGGAGGACCTAGTGCATGAAGTAGTGAACTTGATTATAACAGAGTAGTTGCAAATGAAGTTGAGTTGGTAGTATGTAGAAAGAGAGATTTGCTTCGAGCTGCAATTGCAGGTAAGCTGATCTGTCAATGTGTTGTGAAGTTTAAGTTGAGAATTGTATTGTTGCAGTTGTCGATTGTTAGAATTGATCGCAGGTAAGATGATCTGTCAATGTATTATGAAGTTTAAGTTGAGAATTGTATTGTTGTGGTTGTCAATTGTTAGAACTGATTGATAAAGACAATGGTGTTGTTTAGAAAAGAGATGAAATGAAGTTGTATTGAGTATTGTGCTTAGTCCTGTGAAGCTTAGTTAGCAGGTGTCTTTTGTATCAGTCTGGTATTGAAGATGATGATTGTAATGATTGCATCATTTTAGTCTTAGCAAGTTATGTGTTGCACCATGATTGTGCACTAGAGTTCTTTGGCTTGAGCAATGGCTCTGGCCTGAGTAAAGGCTTTAGCCTTGAACCTTTTAGATCAGTCAGATGTTTGACTGGTTTGGTTTCCTTGACTCAACTATCTGACTGAGTTGAATCATCAACCAGACCTAACCAGACTTGACTCAACTGACCTTGACATTAGACGTCGACTGTTAGTTGACCCCTTGACTGTCAGTGACCGTTGGTTTACCCAGTTTGGTGGGCCTTGTGTGATGGGATGGTTCAATGGACCAAGCCGGATTAGACCCATGGACTTGGGATTAGATTTAGTTTTTTTATCTTGATGAATTGGACCCTTATGGTCCGAATTGACCTTTAGTTCCTTCTACAAAGTTGTAGATATTCTTAAAACATATCTAATGGACTGTATAACCAATCTAACTGAATTAGTAAACCTTTAGATGTGCTAAAAATGGATAATAAAAAGGTGTGGAACCATAAATGGGCTTAGAACCATTAGATAGTTCACTTAGCTTATACCAAAAGAATTGTATGGGATTATGTCACGAGCCTTAAATGAGCATTTGTAAAAATTCTTAGAATGCCTGTGTCATTAACAGTTACTCTTTTATTAACAACGAATGATTCAAAGGATGATCTGGTGGATCGCGGATCTCGATGTAGGAGTGGTTTGCCTTCAAAATAGGTGGGAACTCTGTAACCTTCTTGTAGTCATTGATGTTAGAGTACTTCTCGGTCGAACTCGCAAGCATTTCTATCTCAAGCTTGTTTTTCAAGTTTAGTTGCCAAACCTATAAGTCTTAATTTCTAGTCTACTAATAGCTAAGTCTCAGACTAGGATAGAAAGTGTAGTTGAGCTCTAGACTCCACGGTGTTCATCATGCAAAGACGAAGAACTACTCAAGGAACTGGTAGAACTTCATCGACAAAAAGGTATGGGGAGACTTGAACTTATCTATCACTCAAAAGTCTATTTTATCTCCTATCTTGAGACAAAAGTCGTATTGCTATATAGACTATGATTGTACACATGTACTATTTCGAGCTGAGTTTATCTCGCTTATCTATTTCTCGAAATATGTGTTGGTAAGATTTCGCTTTGGCAAAGTTCATCTTTACTAGTGAAGAAAGTCATATTAGTTTCAATTACTTGTAAATCGCTTGATGAAAAATAGTTTGTGAACAACAATTATATAACGTCCTCTAAGAATGTTCCAATGATTGAAATGAGAGTTTGGAATACATAACCATGGTTGGATATAAACATTGTGAGACAACTCATATGTGTGTAAGTCCAATATACTTGAACCAAAGTATGTGTACTTTGCTTCTCAGGATTACCAGAACTAAAGTCCGCGTACCAGTACGCGTACTGCCGGAAGTTCACATCCCGTGAATTTTTGCTGGAGTTTGTGAACTGAAAACAAACTTAATCCGGGTACTTAAGTCCGCGTACCAGTATGCGTACTTAAGTAGGTTATTTTATAACAACAATTTAATTCGTGAACTAAGACTGAAAAAGCGGGGGTACACCAACCACACCCAATATTTCACTTAGCAATCTGTATGGACAAACTCCAATATACTTTCTAAAGAATCAACGAGACGGTCAGACTCAATCTAGATAAAAAAGTATATCAAAGAGTTTATATCTCAATCTCTCGATTTGATATATACTCAAGCAAATAGAAATCTGCGAGTCTTTATCAAATACTAGAGAGATAACTTGGATGGTACCAAAGACCAATATCCAAGTGTCAATCAATTTAAATCAACAACCAAAAGGTCGGATATTTTAATTGAATGAAAAACGCACAACCTGTGATATTTCAATTATATAACAAAATATAATGTTGAATAGAAATAACACAGACACCAGAATTTTGTTAATGAGGAAACCGCAAATGCAGAAAAACCCCGGGACCTAGTCCAGATTGAGCACACACTGTATTAAGCCGCTACAGACACTAGCCTACTACAAACTAACTTCGGTTTGGACTGTAGTTGAACCCCAATCAATCTCACACTGATCCAAGGTACAGTTATGCTCCTGCGTCTCAGATCCCAGCAGGATGCTACGCACTTGATTCCCTTAGCTGATCTCACCCACAACTAAGAGTTGCTACGACCCAAAGTCGAAGACTTTAATAAACAAATTTGTATCACACAGAAAAGTCTATGATGATAGATAAATCTGTCTCCCACAGATATAACTATAAGTTTTGTTCCGTCTTTTGATATATCAAGGTGAACATGAACCAATTGATAACCCGGACTTATATTCCCAAAGAAAAGCCTAGTATTATCAATCACCTCACAATAATCTTAATCGACGTGGCGAAAGAAGATATTGTGGAATCACAAATGATGAGACGAAGATGTTTTTGACTACTTTTATATTTTTCCCATCGGAGATGTCAATCTCAAGCCAATCTTTGAGATTTTATTCGTACGATAGAATATGCAAGATCAGATCACACAACTACGAGAAAGTAATATCGGTCTGGCTTCACAATCCCAATGAAGTCTTTAAGTCGTTAACCTGGTTTAGAAGAAGAAACCAAAGGTTAAAGGAGAATCGACTCTAGCTTATACAACGAGTATCACACGTAAGGTGTGGGGATTAGGTTTCCAAGTTGCTAGAGTTATCCCTTATACAGTATTTCAAATCAGGGTTTGCAGTCAATGTTAGCTTGGTAATAAAGCATTTAATATTCACCGTTAGATGAAAACCTGATTAGATTCAAGCTAATATCTTTCAACCGTTAGATCGAAAACCTAGCTTGTTACACACAAATGAAATACACGTTTTATGTTTGTGTAACCGTATCCAAACTTGTATATTTGTTGGTTCAACAATAGTTAACCAAATGGTTAGCCATATGAGCATTTTCATATCAACCATATTCTTCTTCACCATAACTAGTTCGAGTGACTCAAATGAACTAGTTAGGGAGTTTTTCAATTGCAAGGAAATCTTATGTAACTACACAAGACACAATCGAAGAAAAAACGATTTGATTCACTCGAATCGGTTTATGAACTTTATAGCCACAGTTTGCAATTAGCATTCCTTAGTTTATATAAACATGAGTTCACAAACAATCGTCTTTAGATATAACCTAGCTCAAGTTCGCGGACTGGGTCGTGGACTTAAGTTCTCGGAAGGAGTTCTTAAACTCCAGTAGATTTTCTCGGGTCGAGAACTTCCGCCAGTTCGCGGACTTAGTTCACGGATCTTGTTCCGGTTATCTTGATCAACAAAGTTCTCAAACTCCGGTTCAAGGAATAAGGGCTTATACATATATGTGTTTCTACAACAATGCTTATATCCATCACTGGTTATATAATCTAAACTCTCATTTAAATTATTGAAACATTCTCAGAGGATGTTATATAGTTGTTATTCACAAACCATTTTTCGTCAGAGCAATTTTCAAAGTGATTAAAACATAACATGAATTTCGTCACTAGGTAAACATGAACTTGGCCAAAGTGAAAGCTTACTAACACGTATTTAGAGAAATAGATAGGCGAGTTAAACTCGGCTCGAAATACCAAATGTGTATAATCAAAGTCTATATAGCAAAACGACTTTTGTCTCAAGATAAGAGATAGAGTAGATAGACTTTTGAGTGATAGATAAGTTCAAGTCTCTACATACGTTTTTGTCGATGAAGTTCCACCGGTTCCTTGAGTAGTTCTTTGTCTTGTATGATGATCCGCCATGGAGTTCTTGAGATCAACTACACTTTCTATCCTAGTCCGAGACTTAGCTATAGTAGACTAGAAAACAAGACTTATAGTTTTGATCACTAACATTGACAAACATGCTTGAGATAGAAACGCATGTGAGTTCGACCGAGCAATGCTCTAACAATCTCCCCCTTTTTCAATTTTAGTGACAAAACTATCAATACATACAGAATACAAAAAAGATAAAGAAACTTATGTAGTTCCTATTACACATGTCTAATCTTCAACATTACTCGAAATCTTCGTCATTTACAAGTACTCCAATGATCCCAAAGGTTGTAAGTCAGCATCATCGTTGTTGAAAATCCGTAGCTATAACAATGAGAAAACATAATTCTCGATCATTGTTATACAGTTTCATGTATCATTATACATCATCAAAGTTCAATTGTATCACAACTTTGACAAAAATACTATGGTGATATGTATCACTCCCCCTTAGTCAATACTCCATCTCACATGGAAACCACTCCCCCTTACATAATGATCCGAAAACCATATGTATTTGTAGTATGAATTACATATTAATTCTCCCCCTTTTTGTCAATAAAATTGGCAAAGGTACAAGAACGGGATCCTAATGAAATTTTCGAAAGAGATATTTCATGACCAAAAGAAAGCATATATCATCTTGTTTAGATGCAATCATAAAGCCGAAGCTAGATGCATTCATAAAGGAGTTTAAAGATACAAGATAACCCCCATAATATTCCACAGCCGCACTCCCCACAAAGATTTGGCAATTAAGCACAAGTTCAATTAAGAATTCTCCCCCATAAAATGTCATTCCCGAAAGAACAACAAGAGCGACCTTAATTTCGAAAGAAAAGAAGAATTTCTTTGGACATAACAAATCATATATAAGTATGAATTTGAATCCAAAAATACACAATTAAATTAACCAAAAGAGAAACTACGATTAATTTAATCGGAAATACTCAACATAAGTGTACTTATGGAGACTCAAAAATACTCAATCAGATTAATCACTAGAGAACCCATAATTAATCTAATCGGAATACACAACCAAATTAACCACAAAAAGTAATCAATTTAATTGGTCATGCTCGACATAAGAGAATCTATGAAGAAATAACTAAGTTAATCATAAATAATCAACTCAGTCAATAGTGCTTAACATGAGATAACTTACGGAGCCTCACAGTAATACATAAAATATGGATCAGGGAAGATCAATACTGCGGAATACACAAGGATTCATTCTATTTTCCATCACTATTCGCACAATGACATACAATAGACATAATCCTTGCAAACAAAAGATTTTGACCTATTTTCCATCAATAAATGACATAATAGGCTTAACTTTTGTATTGGTCAAAAGTTTATTCATTCTCTTATTAATACATGCATATCGACTTACGAAAGACTTTACTTTTGACAAGGTATGGGACAATCATAGTTAACGGACGCAAACACACATATCCCATAACAAATTGCAATATACAAAACCATAAAGATTAATACTACAAAAATCATCTTCCAAACAATTTTAGAATTTAAACCAATAAATCTAAAAACATGAAGATGAAAACGTTGGACATAGCTATGTGTAATCACAATAATGGATATTCCAAACTATAGTTATTCTTCTAAATAAGACAAGAAAATAGAATATTCTCATCCAAGGACTTACTAGTCGTTGTGTATCTTTCTCAGAGCATCTACCGATAATTCCTTCTCATTATTGAAAAACCCATTGATTATGGGATCGTTCAATTCCTCCAAATCTTCAGAAATATCTGTCAACTCACTAAGCTCTCTTTTTAGTTCACGCACGGTGTTTGTTGTTTGAGACAACATTTGTTGATGGTGAATTAACTTTTCTAAAGACGAAACAATTTGAGATTTTAAATTGTTTCTTTTGTTGATGAATTCTTTCACAAAGTACCTGAAGTTATCATCAAGCTGATAAAAAGACAGGAACCAATTAGAGGAAGACCCTTCTCCATTATTTGTAGCATTCACTTTCTTCACCTTTGAGGAAGAAATTACTTTACACAGATACACGTTTGTTGCATCGACTGCATCCCTGCTTGTGGTGCTTCTAGTTACAGGAGCCATGAAACTGTATATTTTTAGGGAAAAAGGAGGTCTATAAATAAATTTATAAATAGACTTATGAACGTCTAAACCCTAGAAGAACAAGTCTTCTGTAGTTTAATGATCCATTATCTAAATTGTTAGGAGAATATTTTCTTAACAAAAATAAATACAATACTTGAGCCACAAAGATGCAAAACCCCATTTTCTCAAGTTAAAGATGAGGATGCGAACGTCTCTGGTATTAGAAAGAGACGTTGTGAGCCAAACGCTCCCCTTGTTTACCACATAGTGGTTTACCAAGGTTTGTTGTATAAACAGATTTCCCACCTCTTCTGATTCTGGAAGCACTGGTTTTATGAGACCCATGTTGATTATCCAGATTCATCTTTTGCATGTTCTTTTGCAGTTTGATGATTTTCTTATTGCTCTTTCTGAATCTCCAGCACGTGCTTTGAACATGATTTGCATTTCCACAAAATGAACAAATCAAGGATCCTTTGTCTTGTTGAAATGCCTTCTATTTATCACAACTATCAACCTTTATTCCATGATCAATAGTAACAACATGGTTGACAATGCCAGCAGTTTTGCCTTTAAATCCTAAACCATTTGTGTTTCCAAAGGACTTCTGACAAAATAGCATTGTTGAACTTTTGTCAGAGCTTCCAGATAATCTTTGTAGATCATCCTTAAGAGTGTTAATCTATTTTTACTTTAGAGCAATGGTTCCGGTGAGTTCATCATTGAGACAATCTATCTCAAGAGTTTTTACCTGGATTAATGATTCTAGTTTCTTCAATGAATATTTAATTGAAGATTTTCTTGAAGAATTCAAAAATCTTTGTGTCAGATTCAAATTCTGAATCAGGACTTGAGTATGAGGATGTTTCTGTTGCATGAGTTGAGGGTTCATCACATCCATCAGACGTGTTCAAACCGTTGACACTTAAAGATTTTTTTTCATAGAATCATTAACAGTAAATGCTGACAAAAGATGTATATCACATCTAAGACTTCTTTTTACAAATTCATTGATCCTTTCTGTTATCAATGGTTTATCAAACCAATCACCCTTTGAACAACATTCATCATCCCAAGACAAGCTAGAGGTTTCACTTGTGTCGGAAACAACATTGAATGCAAAGGTTTGAACAGAATTTTGATCAAGAATTTTTACCTTTCCAAAAGGAGTATTTTTGGAGAGTGTGTTGAGGTTGTTTCCTCCATCGATGGTATGCTTCTTAGAAACGTATCTATTTTCTTCAAATGTAGTTTCTAAGATATCCCAGGCATATTTAGACTTGGTTCAAGTAGACACATAGTGTTGAAGGTCTGGGGTAATGTCATGTCTGATAGCAACTAAGCCGTCAGAATTTTGCTTTGCAGCAAGGATTTCTTCTGGACTATATCTACCAACATCCTTAGGTACAGATACATCTCCTTCTGTATTAACCGAAGGATCATAGCCATTGACGACACGTACCCATGTTCGAAAATCACACATAGCAACTTCCACCATGGGTAGTTTGAACCACCGAAGACTGCTGGTATGTTAATAGAGATATCACCTCTGTCCATAGAGTCAGATCGCTACAAACACAGACTTGTAAGGTCTTAAACGTGTTTGCCTGCTCTGTTACCAATTTAAAAACAGGGGTACAACAACCACACCCAATATTTCAACTAGACAGTCAGACTCAATCTAGATAAAAAGTATATCAAAGAGTTTATATCTCAATCTCTCGATTTGATATATACTCAAGCAAATAGAAATCTGCGAGTCTTTATCCAATACTAGAGAGATAACTTGGATGGTAACAAAAACCAATATCCAAGTGTCAATCAATTTAAATCAACAACCAAAAGGTCGGATATTCTAATTGATTGAACAACGCACAACCTGTGATATTTCAATTATATAACAAAATATAATACGGAATAGAAATTACACAGACACCAGAATTTTATTAACGAGGAAACCGCAAATGCAGAAAAACCCCGGGACCTAGTCCAGATTGAACACACACTGTATTAATCCGCTATAGACACTAACCTACTACAAACTAACTTCGGTCTGGACTGCAGTTGAACCCCAATTAATCTCACACTGATCCAAGGTAAAGTTATGCTCATACGTCTCTGATCCCAGTATGATGCTACGCACTTGATTCCCTTAGCTGATCTCACCCACAACTAAGAGTTGCTACGACCCAAAGTCGAAGACTTTAATAAACAAATTTTTATCACACAGAAAATTCTATGATGATAGATAAATCCGTCTCCCACAATAATCAAGGTGAACAGGAACCAATTGATAACCCGGACTTATATTCCCGAAGAACAACCTAGTATTATCAATCACCTCACAATAATCTTAATCAACACGGTGAAAGAAGATATTGTGCAATCAAAAACGATGAGACGAAGGTGTTTGTGACTACTTTTATATCTTTCCTATCGGAGATATCAATCTCAAGCCAATCTTTGAGATTGTCCTCGTACTATAGAATATGAAAGATCAGATCACACAACTACGAGAAAGTAGTATCGGGCTGGCTTCACAATCCCAATGAAGTCTTTAAGTTGTTAACCTAGTTTAGAAGAAGAAACCAAAGGTTGAAGGAGAATCGACTCTAGATTACACAACTAGTATCACACGTAAGGTGTGGGGATTAGGTTTCCCAGTTGCTAGAGTTCTCCCTTATATAGTCTTTAAAATCATGGTTTGCAATCAATGTTATCTTGGTAACAAAGCATTCAATATTATTCGTTAGATGAAAACCTAATTAGATTCAAGCTAATATATTTCAACCGCTAGATCGAAAACCTAGCTTGTTACACACAAATGAAATGCACGTTTTAGGTTTGTGTAACCGTACCTAAACTTGTACATTTGTTGGTTCAAAAATAGTTAACCAAATGGTTAGCCATATGAGAATTTTCATATCAACCATATTCTTCTTCACCATAAATAGTTAGTGACTCAAATGAACTAGTTAGAGAGTTGTTCAATTGCAAGGAAATCTTATGTAACTACACAAGACAAAATCGAAGCAAAAACGATTTGATTCACTCGAATCGGTTTATGAACTTTATAGCCACAATTTGCAATTAGCATTCCTTAGTTTATATAAACATGAGTTCAGAAATAATCGTCTTTAGATATAACCTAACTCAAGTTCGCGGACTGGGTTCACGGACTTAAGTTCCCGGAAGGAGTTCTTAAAATCCAGCAGATTTTCTCGGGTCGAGAACTTCACTGAGTTCGCGGACTTAGTTCACGGCTCTTGTTCCGGTTCTCTTGATCAACAAAGTTCGCAAACTTCGGTTTAAGAAATAAGGACTTATACATATATGTCTTTCCACAATAATGCTTATATCCATCATTGGTTATATAATCTAAACTCTCATTTCAATCATTGAAACATTCTCAAAGGACGTTATATAGTTGTTATTCACAAAGAATTTTTCATCAGAGCAATTTTCAAAGTGATTGAAACATAACATGACTTTCGTCACTAGGTAAAGATGAACTTGGCCAAAGCGAAAGCTCACCAACACATATTTCCAGAAATAGATAGGCGAGTTAAACTCGGCTCGAAATACCAAATGTGTATAATCAAATTCTATATAGCAAAACGACTTTTGTCTCAAGATAGGATATAGAGTAAATAGGCTTTTGAGTGATAGATAAGTTCAAGTCTCCACATACCTTTTTGTCGATGAAGTTCCACCAGTTCTTTGAGTAGTTATTCGTCTTGTATGATGATCCGCCATGGAGTTCTTGAGCTCAATTACACTTTATATCCTAGTCCGAGACTTATCTATAGTAGACTAGAAATCAAGACTTATAGTTTTGATCACTAACATTGACAAACATGCTTGAGATAGCAACGCATGCGAGTTCGACCGAGCAATTATCTAACAACGACATTTATATTTTAAGGAATGCAATCTTTGCAAACCGTGGCTATAATGTTCATGAATGAATTCAAGTGAATCAAAACTGGTTTTGTTTCGATTGTGTCTTGTATAATTCTATGAGATCTAAGCAATTGAACAACTCTCTAACTAGTTCATTTGAGTCATTTGAACTAGTTGTGTTAAAGAAGAATAAGGTTGATAGCCTCACCAGCAAACTAAGGGAATTCAATATCTAGGAGAGAAGTTCTAGTCTTAAGCTTATACCTCTTTAATGTTTGGAACTTAAGTATCCTTGAACTTGATTTCTCTCTATTACTTTGGGAAGAATTTAAGATCTTTGTAACCACCATACTCAATACAAAACAATCACTCATTACCCTGTGGACGTAGACGAAAGTCGAACCACGTAATCTCTCGTGTCTCTTGATAACTTAGAATATTTTACATTATATTTGTGTTCTTCGTTATTATTGCGATCGTGAATATTATTTATTACTAAGCATCATCAGTTCAACAGAGGCATCAATACTACTTAGTATATGATCCCCTGAGCTGTACACATTACGTAGACTACGGGAAAACGAGTAGTCACACTCCATGAACGGAAATAGATGACTGGGCGTGACTATGCTACCTCGGGCCCGCAACATCCCTCCTGAATTCTTCTTGAGTTTTACTGTCGGGCTGTTTTCACCTCTTAAACGAGATCAAAACCTAAATATCCCCGCGTAGGAAGATAGGAAATTCTTTTTTTTCCATCAGAATGGAGGGTCGGACCATCAAAATCCGAGTTCGTACGAGAATTCTACAACGATTTTAGTAAAGGGCGCTAATTAGGGTTTCAACATGCCAAACCCTAATTTAGACAAAGTTGACAGGCGCCATCACCACCGTTTGATAACCGAAGTTCCAGCGCTATCACCACCATTTGGTAGCCGAAGTTCCAGCGTCAGCATCCTGCGTTCTTTCCATCGCCAGCAGCCTACATCCTTCCAGTGCTAGCAGCTTGCGTCTTTCCAGCGCCAGCAGCTTGCATCCTTTCCAGCGCTAACATCTTGCGTCCTTCCCGCGCCAGCAGCTTGCATCTCTCCAGCGCCAGCATCTTGCATCCTTTCCAGCGCTAACATCTTGCGTCCTTCTAGCGCCAACAACTTGCATCCTTTCCAGCGCTAACAACTTGCGTTCTTCCAGTGCCAGCAGCTTGCATCCTTTTCAGCGCTAACAGCTTGCGTCCTTCCAGCGCCAGCAACTTGCATCCTTCCAGCTCCAGCAACTTGCATCCTTTCCAGCGCTAGCAGCTTGCGTCCTTTCCAGCGCTAACAACTTGTGTCCTTTCAGCGTAACTTCTCCACCCATAGCCGATTGCACCAACATTCCGCATACCGAGCGGGAGCCAACAAAATCCCATGCCAATCCTACGACAGCGGACCCATATCACGCCAAGCCTACGCCAACGGCTCCATTCCAAGCCAATACAACGCTAGCGGCTCATTACAAGACAATCCGACACCAGTAGATCCATTCCAAGCCAAGAAACGCCAGTGGCTCACTTTATGCCAAGCACTGCAAGCGGCTCCACTACGAGACAAATTTGCGCCAAACCGCCAACACGAGAGTCGCATGTTTTTCTTACCTCCGAAAAAAGGTTAGCCGGATCTTCCTGACCGTCCCTTCATGACTTTCCGTTTCGATTTTGTCCTTGTTTGTCACCATCTCATGCTTACCCCGCAAAAATGCCCCTGTTCCGAGATAAGCAGGGGACTTAATGTTGATGGTGGTTTTTAGCTTAGGGTTAAAATCGTAAAACCTTAGTCTAACGTGACGTCACTATATAAGAAAACGAAACCGAGAGTACCAATAGCTCCACTAACACATTTATTGAGCCATTCAATATGTCTACGTGAAATTTACCAGGGTACCTTTTTTTATACATGCTATGTTCCACGATAGAACACTCGGTATTGACTGGCATCATCTCCGCACATGCCAACCGTGCATGCTAGACAAGCATGCCAACCGCGCATGCCGTACATTCTAATTAGGGTTTCGACATGCTAAACCTTAATTTCCACATCTCCGCGCCAAAGGCATACCATGCCAGCCGCACCACTGTGCCAACAGCATGCCAGCCACATCTCCGCGCCAAAGGCATACCATGCCAGCCTCACCACCGTGCCAACGGCATTCCATCCATCCCAGCCACATCTCCGCGCCAAAGGCATACCATGTCATCCGCACCACCGCGCCAACGGCATGCCAGCCATGCCAGCCACATCTCCGCTCCAAAGGCATACCATGCCAGCCGCACCACCGTGCCAATGGCATGCCATGCAAGCCACATCTCCGCGCCAAAGGCATGCCAACCATGCCAGCCGCACCACCGTGCCAATGGAATGCCATGCCAGCCACATCTCCGCGCCAAAGGCATGGAAACCATGCCAGCCGCACCACCATGTCAATGGCATGCCATTCCATCCACATCTCCGCACCAAAGGCATGCCAACCATGCCAGCCGCACCACCGTGCCAATGGCATGCTATGCCAGCCACATCTCCGCGCCAAAGGCATGCCAACCATGCCAGCCGCACCATAGTTCCAATGGAATGCCATGCCAGCCACACCTCCACACCAAAGCCATGACGGCCGTGCCTCCATGTCGTTGGCTGCCAAACGAAGGGTTACAACAATCAACGACCACCCTTCCTTCTGAGATGCAAATCTCAGCCGTCCAAATTCGCCACCAAACAACTTTTGGCCCAATGCCAATCCCTAATTTTGGCCACGCCTAAAGTTATGCCAAAATCCTAGATTGGCCGCGCCTAAACCATGCCAAAGCCATGCCGGCCATGCATCCATGTCGTTGTCTGCCAAACAAAGGGTTACAACAATGAACGACCAGCCTTCCTTCTGAGATGAAATATCAATCATCCAAGTTCGCCACCAAACGCGTGGCAACTTTTGGCCCAATGCCAAGCCCTAATTTTGGCCGCGCCTAAAACTATGCCAAAATCCTAGCTTGGCCGCGCCTAAACCACGCCAAAGCCATGCCGGCTATGCCTCCATGTCGCTGGCTTCCAAACGAAGGGTTGCAACAATCAACGATCACCCTTCATTCTGAGATGCAAATATCAGCCGTCCAAGTTCGCCACCAAACGCATGGCAACTTTTGTCCCAATGCCAAGCCCTAATTTTGGCCGCGCCTAAACTATGCCAAAACCCTAATTTTGGCCGCGCCTAAAACTATGCCAAAATTCTAGCTTGGCCGCGCCTAAACCATGCCAAAGCCACGTCGGCCATGCCTCTATGCCGCTGGATACCAAACGGAGGGTTGAAACAATCAACGGATACCCTTCCCTCTGAGATGCAAGTCTCAGCCGTACAAACTTGCAACCAAACGACTTGTGGCAATCTCTTGGATACGGTGCCAACTCTTGGCCACGGTGCCAAAACCCTAATTTGTCCACGGTGTCAAAGCCCTAATTTGGCCACGCCAAAGCCTTTTCGGCCATTCCTCCGTGCCGCTGGCTGCCAAACGGAGGGTTGCAACAATCAACGGCTACCCTTCCCTCTGAGATGCAAATCTCATCCGTACAAACTTGCCACCAAACGACTTTTGGAAATATCTTGGCTACGGTGCCAACTCTTGGCAACGGTGCCAAAGCCTTAATTTGGCCACGCCAAAGCCATACCGGCCATGCCTCCATGCCGATGGCTGCCAAACGTAAGGTTGCAACAATCAACGGCTATCCTTCTTTATGAGATTCAAATCTCAGTCGTACAAGCTCGCCACTAAACCAAACGACTTGTGGCAACCTTTGGCTACGCTGCCAACTCTTTGGCCATGACACACACTTAACTATGCCAATTCTATGGTCACGGCACCAAACCCTAATTAGCCATGCCAAGAGCATGCGCAGGCCATGCCAGCACCGTGGCCACGCCACTGGCTACCAACGGAAGGTAACCACAATCAACGGCTAACCTTCCTCTCAAGATGCAAAATCTCGACCGTCGAAGGTCACCACCGAGCCGGCAAGCCTCCCAAGAAAAACTTGCCAAACAATAGCAACATGCTACACAAAACACTCGAGACATCAAAACATGTCACAAACTGGGGGATGCTCATCAGGGTATTGTTCTGGCGGTTTACAGCGTGCAACGTACACTACGCCTGTTACAAGAAAGTGTCATAAGAGTGAGGCGGATAGTAAATACAAGAAGTAATGGTGAAACGTTTCCTTCATTATGGAAACATCAATTCCAGGCGTTACCCGTTACCGTTATCTTCCATTTAATCAACTGTTTCCACTTCTTATGAGACCAGGGTACGTTTCGTTGTGACTTGTATAAATAGGTCTCACCTATTTCCACCAAGGAACTAGTTTTGGTCGGGAGAATACAACACTCAGAAATCACTTGCTAGCTTTCCCATCTGTTAGCTTTCCACTTTCTGATACAAGTCGTCAAACAACTACTCTTCCCGAATCAACTATTCTTGTCTCAACACTCTCTTCGATTCCCTCTCTAGACCAACCCTTCTCCTTCACTTTGTGACCGAAGCAAGTCTGGAACAACCATTTTTTAGTTTAGGCCGGATTTGTACAGATTGATCTCTCGAATCAAAGTACTCCCTTGCAGTACATTGTTTAGGGTTTAGACTCGTTTCTCACCCACACACTCGAAATTACCAAAATCAGCAGAAACCGTTTTCACCCTCAAACACACACAAATGAAATGCACAATTTTAGGTTTGTGTAACCGTACCCAAACATGTACATTCGTTGGTTCAACAATAGTTAACCAAATGGTTAGCCATATGAGCACTTTCATATTAACCATATTCTTCTTCACCATAACTAGTTCAAATGACTCAAATGAACTAGTTAGAGAGTTGTTCAATTGCTTAGATCTTATAGAAGTATACAAGACACAATCGAAACAAAAACGATTTGATTCACTTGAATCGATTCATGAACTTTATAGCCACAGTTTACAAACTTGCATTCCTTAGTTTATATAAGTATAAGTTCACAAATAATCGTCTTTAGAAATAACCAACTCAAGTACGCGGACTTAGTTCGCGGACTTAAGTTCCCGGAAGAAGTTTACAAACTCCAGCAGATTTTCTCGGGTCGAGAACCTCCGACAGTTCGCGGACTGGGTTCGCGGACTGAATTCGCGGACTAAGTTCGCGGACTCTAGTTATGGTTTTCCTGATCAACAAAGTACGTATACTTTGGTTCAAGGAATAAGGACTTATACATATATCTGTTGCCACACGATGCTTATATCCAACATTGGTTATATATTCTAAACTATCATTTCAATCATTGAAACATTCTTAGAGGATGTTATAAAGTTGTTATTCACAAACAATTTTTCGTCAAATCCATTTTCAAGTGATTGAAACATATCATGACTTTCGTCACTAGGTAGAGATGAACTTGTCTAAAGCGAAAGCTTACCAACACATATTTCGAGAAATAGATAAGTGAGATAAACTCGGCTCGAAATAACAAATGTGTATAATCAAAGCCTATATAGCAAAACGACTTTTGTCTCAAGATAGGAGATAGAGTAGATAGACTTTTGAGTGATAGATAAGTTCAAGTCTCCACATACCTTTTAGTCGATGAAGTTTCACCAGTTCCTTGAGTAGTTCTTCGTCTTGTATGATGATCGCCATGGAGTTCTTGAGCTCAACTACACTTTCTATCCTAGTCCGAGACTTAGCTCTAGTAGACTAGAAATCAAGACTTATAGTTTTGGTCACTAACATTGACAAACATGCTTGAGATAGCAACGCATGCGAGTTCGACCGAGCATTGCTCTAACAATATTCTCAATGGCTAGAAGATTCAGTTGAATGTCTTTATCTCTGATATCATTCTTAAGAAGATTTGACTCTGTCTTTAATATCAGCATTTTTGAGGACATAGATTTTATAGGCTTTAGGAGTTTTACCAACTCTTTATCAGCATCTTCTTTTCCATCAGAGAACGACGCAGATGTTTTCGCAACTCCTGGATCATGAGTTAACGAAGTGATAACATCTTCAACTTTTGAGTATTCATACTCTTGCATAACATTAACTGAATCAGACATAGATTCAATTTCTTATAGGTTGGATCGCACCAAACACAAATTTTTAGATCTTTTCGTGTTTGCCTGCTCTAATAACAATTGAAAATACGAGGGTACCCAAGTATACCTCAATCTAAAACTTTTCGACCCATAAGTCATTTCTCCGAAAGTGATTGTATATGGACTAAGTCGAGACAATACAACTAATCAGTTCACACTTCGTGTGATCGTGTATGGATACGAGATTGAGATAATACTGAAAAAGCGGGGGTCTAACAACACCACCCAATATTTCTCTTAGAAATCTGTATGGACTAACTCTGAATTCCTCCTTAGAGAATCATCTAAACAGTCAGACTCAATCTAGGTAAAAGTATCTCAAGGAGTTAATATCTCTCTCTTGTTTTGATTTACTCGATCTAATAAAAATCAGCGAGTCTTTAATCAAACACAAGGAATAACTTGGATGGAACCAAAGACCAATATCCAAGGATCAATCAATTTAAATCAACAACCAAAGGTTGGATATTATAATTCATGATCTACAACGCACAACCTGTATTATTTTAATTATAAAGATAAACAATATAATGCGAAAATAGAAATAACACAGACACAAGAATTTTGTTAACGAGGAAATCGCAAATGCAGAAAAACCTCGGGACCTAGTCCATATTGAACACACACTGTATTAAGCCGCTACAGACTCTATCCTACTCCAAGATAACTTAGGACTGGACTATAGTTGAACCCCAATCAATCTCCCACTTATCCAAGGTACAATTATGCTCTTACGCCTCTGATCCTAGCAGGATACTGCGCACTTGATTCCCTTAGCTGATATCACCCACTACTAAGAGTTTCTACGACCCAAAATCGCAGGCTTTGACAATAAACAAATCTGTCTCCCACAGACAAGTCTATCAAATGATCAATCTGTCTCCCACAGATAAACCCTAAAGGTTTTGTTCCGTTTTTTTATAATAATCAAGGTGAACAGGAACCAATCGATAATCCGGTCTTATATTCCCGAAGAACAGCCTAGAGTTATCAATCATCTCACAACAATCTTAATCGTATGGTAGCGAAACAAGATGTTGCGGAATCACAAACAATGAGACGAAGATGTTTGTGATTACTTTTTATATCTTGCCTAAAGGAGATATCAATCTCAAGCCAATCAATCTGATTTTACTCATACGATAGAAGATGCAAGATCAGATCACACAACTATGATAAAAGTAGTATCGGTCTGGCTTCACAATCCCAATGAAATCTTTAAGTCGTTAACCTGGTTTTAGAAGAAGAAAACCAAAGGTTAAAGGAGAATCGACTCTAGTACGCAAATTAGTATCACATGTAAGGTGTGGGGATTAGTTTTGCACAATACTAGATGTCTCCTTTATATAGTCTTTCAAATCAGGGTTTACAATCAATATTAGCTTAGTAAGAAAGCATTCAATATTCACTGTCAGATGAAAACCTGATTCAGATTCAAGCTAATATTTCTCAACCGTTAGATCGAAAACTTAGCTTGTTATACACACTTTACAATGCACACTTCTAGGTTTGTTAACCGTACCCAAACGTATGCACTTGTTCGTTCAATAATAGTTAACCAAAAGGTTAGCCATATGAGAATTTCATATCAACCATGTTATTCTTCACCATAACTAGTTCAAATGACTTCAAATGAACTAGTTAGAGAGTTGTTCAATTGCAAGGAAATCTCATGTACTATACAAGACACAATTGAAGCAAAGATGATTTGATTCACTTGAATCGGTTCATGAAATTTTATAGCCATGGTTTGCAAACTGCATTCCTTAGTATTTTTAAGTTTAAGTTCAGAAATCATCTTCAGATATATAACCTTCTCAAGTTCGCAGACTAGGTTCGCGGACTTAAGTTACCTGGCAGAGTTTACAAACTCCAGCAGAAATTCTCGGGTTTGAGAACTTCGCCAGTTCGCGGACTGGGTTCGCGGACTTAGATTCACGCAAGTAGTTTGTCAACTCCAGCAGAAATTCTCAGGTTTGAGAACTTCAGCAGTTCGCGGACTGAGTTCGCGGACTTGGCTCACGCCATTCTTCCAGTTCTCCTGATTAATAAAGTTCGCAAACTTTGGTTCAAGAAATATGACTTATACATAAATGTGTTTCCATATCAATGCTTATGTCCACCATTGGTTATGTAATCTAAACTCTCATTTCAATCATTGAAACATTCTTAGAGGACGTTATGTAGTTGTTACACCATTTCTCGTCAAAGGAATTTTCAAAGTGATTGAAACATATCATTACTTTCGTCACTAGGTAAATATAAACTTGATGGAATCGAAAAGCTTACCAACACATATTTCGAGATATAGATAAGCGAGGTATACTCGGATCGAAATACCAAATGTTTATAATCCAAGTCTATATATATAGCATACGACTTCTTGTCTTAAAGAGTAGGAGATAGAGTATATAGACTTTTGAGTGACAGATAAGTTCAAGTCTTCACATACCTTTTTGTCGAGAAGTTCCACCGGTTCTTTGAGTATTTCTTCTTCTTGTATGATGAATCGCCGTGAAGTCATTGAGATCAACTAAACTTTATATCTTAGTCCGAGACTTAGATATAATAGACTAGAAATCAAGACTTATAGTTTTGATCACTAACATTGACAAACATGCTTGAGATAGCAACGCATGCGAGTTCGACCGAGCAATGCTCTAACAATCTCCCCCTTTGTCAATTTTAGTGACAAAACTATCAATACATATGGAATACAAAAAAGATAAATAAACTTTAGTAGCTCCTATTCCACATGTCTAATTTTCAACATTCCTCGAAATCTTCGTCACTTCCAAGTACTCCAATGATCCTAAAGGTTGTAAGTTTAGCATCACCACTGTTGAAGATCCGTAGCTATAACAATGAGAAAGCATCAGTCTCGATCATTGTTATACAGTGTCATAGTATTATTACATAATGTCAAAGTCCAATTGTATCACAACTTCAACAATAATACTATGGTGATATGTATCACTCCTCCTTAGTCAATACTCCATCTCACATGGAAACCACTCCCCCTTACACAATGATCCGAAAACCATATGTATTTGTAGTGTGAACTACATATTAATTCTCCCCCTTTTTGTCAATAAAATTGGCAAAGGTACAAGAACGGGGTCATAATGAAATTTCCGAAAGAGACATTTCATGACTAAAAGAAAAATACATATACATACCAACTAATTTAGATGCAATCATAAAGCCGAAACTAAATGCATCCATCAAGGAGTTTAAAGATACAAGATAACCCCTCTAAAATTCCACAGCTGCACACCCCTCAAGATATGACCATTAAGAACAAGTTCAAAAGAACTCTCCCCTATTTGATGTCATTCCCGAAAGAACAACAACGAGCCACCTTAATTTCAAAAGAAAAGTAGGATTTTTATTGGGCACCAAAAACCATGAGAATGATTTTTTATATCCAAAAACTCAATCAAATTAATCACAAGTAAACCCATGATTAATTTAATCGGAATATGCAATCAAAATAAAAACAAGAAGTGATTAATTCAGTTGATTGTGCTCAACATAAGATAACTTACGGAGCTATGACTAAGTTAACCATAAGAAAATGATTAACTTAACCGTTCAAATACTCAACACAAGAAAACCTTATGGAGTCACAAAAATACTCAACTAGATTAATTACAAGAGAACCCATAATTAATCTAATTGGAATACACAACCAAACTAATTACAAAAGTAATCAATTTAGTTGTCATTTGTTTTGCTCGACAAAAGAATACTTACGGAGCAATTACTAAATAACCAAACAAGATGATTAATTTAGTTCAATATGCTCGATATAACATATCTCACAGAACAACAACTAAGCTAAGAAAATCAACTTGCTTGTATAATGCTCAACATAAGATACATTACGGAGCCTCACAGTAATACATAACATATGGATCAGGGATGATCCATACTGCGGAATACACAAGGATTCATTCTATCTTCAATCACTATTTGCATAATGACAATAATAGACATAATCCTTGAAAACAAAAGATTTTAACATATCTTCCATCAAGATTGACAATATAGGCTTAACTTTTGTATTTGCCAAAAGTCCGTTCATTCTTTTACCAGTACGTGAATACCGAACACGAACGACTTTACTTTTGACAAAGTATGGGACAAACATAGTTCACGGACGTAAACACCAATATCCCATAAAAAATTGCAATATATCAAATCATAAAGATTAATACTGCAAAACATCATCCTCCAAATATTTTTAGAATTTAATACCAGTAAACCTAAAAAAAACAAGAAGATGAAAAATAATAGCTATGTGTAGTCACAATCATTGCTATTCAAGGCACTAGTTATTCTTCCAACTAAACCAAAAAGAAGACATACTAGGCATCATAAATAAAACTTCAATGACACATTTCACTTACTTTGAGAATTCTTCTCATATTCCCTATATTCATCAAGCTCATCTTCGATTAGATCAATCCTAGATTCAAGATTATCCATATTTTCTTCAAGTCTTTTGGAGGAAGCTTCGAGTTCACTTTTCAGGGTACATACTTTATCCAAGACAAGATTCATTGTTACAGAGATCTTATCAAATTGTGAGATTGAAGGATTCTCATCAGAGGGTGAGATATGCTTGTAATAACACATCTCGTTATCAGAAGAATCAAAACGAATCTTCTAAGAGGGAAACAGAACAGTCCATACATCACTTTCTTTTCTTGAAATACTAGAGGAGGACATGATAGAGAAGGTAAATGAAATGATCATGCAAAATAGGAGAAACTTCATTTTTAAAGGAATGAAGATGAAGAATTTCCAAAACAGACCTTTTACCAAACCCTAACAGAATTAGGTTATCTCCAGAAAAAGTCTTTTAAAGAGCCAGAAATCGTAGATGAACAAAAACCGGTACAAGAGGAGAATAAACAAAAACTGAATCCTAGAGATTTAACAGATACATTCCAACACAACCCTCTCGAAAATCATGATTCTTGCCTAAGAGGGATAGACTAAAGAATCATGAACAACAAGATTACAGATCATAATCATTCCAATCCAATGTTGGACTAGGATATATCTCATGAAAGGGGGAATTATTTGTTAATCCACGTTTTTGCTTATTCTCTAGGAAAGAAGAGTTATGCGCATCATTCTTTTCCCTTTTAATCACAGTTTTGAAGAACTTGATTGTTGATTTGCGCAAATCCTGCATCGTTCTAGAAATTACTTTTTGAGGTAAAAAGGATTTCATAGGCGATTTCTTCTTTTCTTCTATACACAACGTTTAGCAGAGCATGACTGCTTTTGATCATTCGTGCTAAGATGATCCTGATTTTTACACAAGGAAACCGAGAGTTTTGGTAGCATCTTGTGTTTTTTTGTATCACCCTTAATGTCAAGATGACAAGAGAGTGATACATAATCGGGTGACATTTGCTGACACAGCTTATGAGACACAGTCGGAGTAATTCGACATGTCGTATAAGAATCACCATTGTGATTTTCAGCAAAGATATTAAGAGAACAATCACAGATTTCATCCTCAGGACAATAGTCAATAGTACTCATCCATGCTTTAGTTATCTTATTCACCTTAGTATCTGGACCTTTGGAAGTATGAACACTCATACAGCACAGGAGACCAGTTTTGCTAGTGCAGTTTTTCTGAACTCTCTTATCCTCCTTTTTGATTGATCGAACTTATTTTTGAGACTTTCTTTTACTTTGTATAAGAATTTTCTTAAGCTGTTGTATAAACCGAGACAACGTAGAAACAAAGCAATTCTCATTTTTCTTATCAATCACTTTAGGACAATGAGATTTTCCATCAGGAGTAGTAACATGACTACTAGACGAGTGATGTTTATCTCTTGATTTTAATTCGTGATCAAAAATTTTGAGCTTTCCGACAAGCGTATTTCGCGAAAGAGTATCAAGGTTATTTCCCTCAACGATGGCATGTTTATTTAGATTCGTATTTTAGATGGCAGTGATCTGAGAATCTTCATCACAATTTCCCTTTCAGGAATAGTCCTACCCAATGCACAGGATGCATTAACAATTTCAGACACTTTGTGATAAAATTTATCAAATGACTCTTCTTCTGCCATATGAAGGTTTTCCCATTCGGAGTTACGGTTTTGAAGCCTAGCTTCCTTTTCGCTGGTGTTACCTTCAAATACAATTTCTAAAGTATCCCAAGCATATTTAGACGTGGAGTATGAAGCTACATGGTTTAGAAGATCTGGGGTGATGGCATGCATGATGGTTTTCAAACCGTCGGACTTTTGCTTTGCAGCAAGTGACTCAGCAGCAATATATGTACCGATGTTTTTAGGCATGGTAGCATTTTCAACTATAACGACAGGAACCTCATAGCCATTAACAACATAAACCCATGACTGGAAATCACGCGATTGAAGAATACGCATAGAAATTTTCCACCATAGGTAGTTTGAGCCATCGAAGACTGGTGGTACGTTTAATGAGATAACACAACTGTCCATAGAGAGATCGCTACAAACACAGACTTGTAAGGTCTTGAACGTGTTTGCCTGCTCTAATACCAATTGAAAAAGCGGGGGTCTAACAACACCACCCAATATTTCGCTTAGCAATCTGTATGGACTAACTCCGAATTACTTTCTAGAGAATCAACTAGACAGTCAAACTCAACCTAGGTAAAAGTATCTCAAGGAGTTAATATCTCTCTCTTGTTTTGATTTACTCAAGCTAATAGAAATCAGCGAGTCATTAATCAAACACAAGGAATAACTTGGATGGTACCGAAGACAATTATCCAAGGATCAATCAATTTAAATCAAAGGTTGGATATTCTAATTGATGATCTACAACGCACAACCTGTATTATTTCAATTATAAAGATAAATAATATAATGCGGAAATAGAAATAACACATACACCAGAATTTTGTTAACGAGGAAACCGCAAATGCAGAAAAACCTGGGGACCTAGTCCATATTGAACACACACTGTATTAAGCCGCTACAGAATCTAGCCTACTCCAAGCTAACTTCGGACTGGACTGTAGTTGAACCCTTATCAATATCCCACTGATCAAGGTAAAATTATGCTCCCACGCCTCTGATCCTAGCAGGATACTGTGCACTTGATTCCCTTAGATGATCTCACCCACAACTAAGAGTTGCTACGACCCAAAATCGCAGGCTTTAACAATAAACAAATCTGTCTCCCACAGACAAGTATATCAAAGGATCAATCTGTCTCCCACAGATAAACCCTAATGGTTTTGTTCCATATTTTGATAATAATCAAGGTGAACAGGAACCAATCGATAATCCGGTCTTATATTCCCGAAGAACATCCTAGAGTTTTCAATCACCTCACAACAATCTTAATCGTATGGTAGCGAAACAAGATGTTGCGGAATCACAAACAATGAGACGAAGATGTTTGTGATTACTTTTTATATCTTGCCTATCGGAGATATCAATCTCAAGCCAATAAATCTGATTGTACTCATACGATATAAGATGCAAGATTAGATCACACAACTACGATAAAAGTAGTATCGGTCTGGCTTCACAATCCTAATGAAGTCTTTAAGTCGTTAACCTGGTTTTAGAAGAAGAAAACCAAAGGTTAAAGGAGAATCGACTCTAGCATGCAAACTAGTATCACACGTAAGGTGTGAGGATTAGTTTTGTACAATACTAGATGTCTCCTTTATAGAGTCTTTCAAATCAGGGTTTGCAATCAATGTTAACTTAGTAACAAAGCATTCAATATTCACCGTCAGATAAAACCTGATTCAGATTCAAGCTAATATTTCTCAACCGTTAGATCGAAAACTTAGCTTGTTATACACACTTGACAATGCACGCTTCTAGGTTTGTTAACCGCACCCAAACGTACGCACTTGTTGGTTCAACAATAGTTAACCAAAAGGTTATCCATATGAGCATTTCATATCAACCATGTTATTCTTCACCATAACTAGTTCAAATGACTTCAAATGAACTAGTTAGATAGTTGTTCAATTGCAAGGAAATCTCATGTACTACACAAGACACAATTGAAGCAAAGATGATTTGATTCACTTGAATCGGTTCATGAACTTTTATAGCCACGGTTTGCAAACTGCATTCCTTAGTCTTTTTAAGTTTAAGTTCAGAAATCATCTTCAGATATATAACCTTCTCAAGTTCGCAGACTAGGTTCGCGGACTTAAGTTACCTGGCAGAGTTTACAAACTCCAGCAGAAATTCTCGGGTTTGAGAACTTCGCCGGTTCACGGACTGGGTTCGCAGACTAAGTTCGCGGACTTAGCTTCGCGCAAGTAGTTTTTCAACTCCAGCAGAAATTCTCGGGTTTGAGAACTTCGGCAGTTCGCGGACTGAGTTCGCGGACTTGGCTCACGCCATTCTTCCGGTTCTCTTGATCAACAAAGTTCGCAAACTTTGGTTCAAGGAATAAGACTTATACATAAATGTGTTTCCACAACAATGCTTATGTCCACCATTGGTTATGTAATCTAAACTCTCATTTCAATCATTGAAACATTCTTAGAGGACGTTATATAGTTATTACACCATTTCTCGTCAAAGCAATTTTCAAAGTGATTGAAACATATCATGACTTTCGTCACTAGGTAAAGATAAACTTGATCGAAGCGAAAAGCTTACCAACACATATTTCGAGATATAGATAGGCGAGGTATACTCGGCTCGAAATACCAAATGTGTATAATCCAAGTATATATATATAGCATACGACTTCTTGTCTCAAAGAGTAGGAGATATAGTAGATAGACTTTTGAGTGACAGATAAGTTCAAGTCTTCACATACCTTTTTGTCGAGAATTTCCACCTGTTCCTTAAGTAGTTCTTCTTCTTGTACGATGAATCTGCATGAAGTCCTTGAGCTCAACTATACTTTCTATCCTAGTCCGAGACTTAGCTATAATAGACTATAAATCAAGACTTATAGTTTTGATCACTAACATTGACAAACATGCTTGAGATAGCAACGCATGCGAGTTCGACCGAGCAATGCTCTAACAAATACGACAACAAGATAACTTGTGTGATTGACTACGGATACAAGATCGAGACAATACAACAACGAAGTATGTTTGCTTGATAAAAGGTTCGGACTTAGCCAAACATAATAGGATTGCTATCAAGTAAATAGAAATTTACGTTTGTGTAATTTACTTTAAATTACAATAACAACAATTATAATTGCGACAAATAAAAATAAATGACATAACAAGATTTTGTTAACGAGGAAACCGCAAATGCAGAAAAACCCCGGAACCTTGTCCAGAATTGAATACTCTCAGGATTAAGCCGCTATACAAAATCTAAACCAACTTCGTGTAGTTGAGACCAAGTAACTAAACCTATAGTTCACCTAGTTCTGTCTGTACCCCTGCGCCTCCAACTTGAAATAAGTCATGCACTTGGAACAATTCATTTGGTTCGTATTCCAAACAGTAAAGGAACAACAAATCTATCCGGTAACAACTCTTTTCAACCAAGTGATATGAGTTTGACAAAATGCTCTTCCATTTATCCCAATAAACTCCTTCGTCAGGTCCCTAGATCTATCTTTTCAACAACTACCAAAGTAATTGTTAAGATTATGCAATCAATAATTTTAATCACAAAGAATTTTATTGATGTCGATCTACTCAACTAATCAATGCAATCTATCACAAAGATAAACCGAATATAGTTGGATCCTTTTCCAGCCGAAACAAGTATTGTGCAAACCAAAGATTATGAACCCAAATCAGAAATCTTCTTCGTCTTCAAATCTTCTTAGATCTTCAATAAACACCTGCACACAATCAACTTGAATCTCTTGTGATCAAACACACAGAACGAAGTCTGTTAATAATGGATTATCACAAAATGTCTTTAGATCTACAAACAGTCTAAAGATCCCCGTCGAAACTCCGATCTAGTTTGAGTGAATCTTATATCAGAAGAGAAGATTGTCAAGCATAAACAAACTAGATGCAATCAAAGTTCAACCACCGTTTCAACCGAAAACTAATAATAAACTGCAATTATCTGGTTTCCCACCAACGGTACTGATAGAGATTCTCAATCCCAAAGAAGTCTTTAAACCGAGCGGCCGTAAGAGATTTCGCCTAATTAGGTTACTTTCCTCTCCTAATAGGCGGCTCCACCAGTAACAACACAACTAGGTAGTTTTGCTGGCTTTGAGGATTAGTTTGCTTGAAATGAAAAATTCAATATTTATAGACTAAGGAAGTTTGGACACCAAGGAATTTCCAAAACCGAATATTCTCAAAGATATGCAATAAAGCCAATTACGGTTTTCATAATTGCTAGAAATGCTCTGTCCAATTAATGACCGAAATCACAGTAGAAAATCTCCAACTAGTAAATGCACATTACTAATTTTTATTTTCTAAAGATATGTATTTTAATTGCTGAAAATTAAAAGCATATAAAAACTAAAACCCTTAACTAAAAGATTCCCAATTTATTTCGATCCGGGATTCTCCTTTAGCTATTAAGGAATATCTTTGAACAATAAAAGATAATAGTTACTGCACATGTTCAAAGTATGTCGACATCTTTACTTTGTAAATCCTTTTTCATATTTACAATCTTGGAACCGATTTTCCACACTTCCAAACAAGTTTAGAATTGGTTCATCTGACTTCCAAGAACTATGTGATTGATTATCCTATCAAATCACCATTAATGGGTTTCATGGTTGTACCTCAACATAAAGTTTCGGTTCTACCTCCAAGTGGGTACTAGGATCGGTTACACTAGTTACCATAAAATGGCTAACTAAGTACTAGGATCGGTTACCACTTCTTATGGTAAAACTTGTGATCGATTGACCAAGTTATAGGATCGGTTACACCAACTTACTACAACTTGTTAAACCTCTTACAGGGATCGATTACACTCTCTCTTTTGATCGGTCACACCTCTTACTAGGATTGGTTACCCAATGGCTAGTATTTAGTCACACCAAATTCAAGATATCAATCTTACCATCTTAGGTGATTACTTAAGATCGATTTCACTAATAAAATTCATACCAATACAAAAGTCAGGCCTTGTGAATAGTTTTACCAAGATACATAAACAAGTTATGAGCGGTTATACTAAACATACATATTGGTAATTCAAAATATTTGCAGTGAATAACAATACCAATAAGCCTAGCGATTTGCCTTTCGATTCACAAAACAAGTTTATGAATTTACTTCCCTTAAACGAATGTAAAACATTGTTTCCTAGGACGAAATCTTCACCCATACCCATACATAATCACAATAGCATTCATACGATTATGTCGATGTCTTATATACGAAGTTCAAAAGATAAGCGTTATACTTCGTATTGTATTCCTTAATACTATGTCTAACTAGAGTATAATCATTCACAGCTTCGCAGTTATGTTTTCAATATGCACGACTTGAAAGATATGTTTGGGAATGAAACAGTTCAAGTCAAATATTACTAACCTCAAGTGGAAGGATGATGTCGTCGTTGTAGCTCCTTACTTCTTCACATTCTTCAAGTCTTCACGTAATACTTGTAAGTCTCATATCCTAATACTTTCAAGCTAACCTATACGAAGTTGACTCTAATAAATAATCAAGCGACTCTTTAAATGAGTTTTGATTCACTAAAATATGACAACCAAACTTGACATACCAACGCTTGGTGGGTTCAACCGAGTTACCGAGCTATGCTCTAACAATTACTCAAGGTGTCAGACTTATAGATATCGAAAAGATTGTGGTGTACTTGGTACCCTCGTCATTTCATCCATGTATCCACTGATTTAGTTATGCAATCACTACAATATGTATATACCTAAAAATTAGCATTAGAACAAGAAAGACGGATGCATAACCAGTCACGCAGACACCACAGAGGACGCATAATACATTCTACAATTATACTTTGGTTTATGCATCCACTAATTTAGTTACGCAACCACTAAAACGATATATATGCCTAAAAATTAACAGTATGATATAAAAAGGATGCATAACGAATTACACACTCATTTTCCAAACTGCATGACAGGTTATGCATCAATTTTTTGTAGCGGCGTAACATTTTTTTGTTGATTTCAATGGTAATCAAAAAAAGGTTGATGCATAATGTGTTATGCAGCCATTTTCTCGCATACATTATAGATTCCCATTTTTTATTTCAGTGGTAACAAATAGAGGTTGCAAAATGCGTTATGTAGACATTTTCTCGACCGCATAATAAGTTATACAGATACTTTTTGGGTTGATTTCGGTTATGCAACAATATTTTAAAACTCATAAACACAAAATGAAATCGCTTTTTGAGCTGCTTCAGTATCCCGACATATATTTTGAGGTGGACTCCCCGTCCTTGTTGAGATGCTTCGGTATCCCAGCACAGAAGTACATAGAACTGCTGCAGAGGGATTGAAAACTCTTTCATTTAAAAATGATGAAAATAAAATATAGGTCTGCATAACTGTTATATTATGGAAGAGATGGATTAGTAATGTTGAATTCACAAATGAAACGAAAGAAGGAAATTTGCATTTATGTATAAACAAATGAACAAGTGCCAATAATGAGACTCTGAAGAAATCACATAGGATTTGCCGACAATCAAGTGTTGATTCGAGTATTTAATCTCCTAAGCCAAATTGAATGAATAATCATATAAAAGGCGTCATGCATAATGGGAGGACCGTTAACCATAAAATGTTTCATAACTTCAAATGAAAAGAAAAAAATAACAGGTTTGAGAAGAAAACTAAAAAACGAGTTTGAAATTGGTTGAAAATGCAGAGAATCAAGTATTAATTGAACTTAAAAGTAACATTGAAGGAAGGAAATAAAAACCCTAAAAAAAGTTAGGCTTAGGACATGTACTTTCAGTTTTTTTTCTTTCAGTTTGGAAATTTGGAAAACAAGAAATTCCCATATCTAGAAAGCTAAAAAAGAAATAGAAAAAAAGGAAAAAAAATGTCAAATTACAAGAACACCAAGAGATAAAGAAACCTTGAGATAATCAGCTCATGAAATCTAAATTCTTTCGTCGAATCGAAAAATCAGTTACTCTCAATTCTAACCGGATACAGAATAGACTGTATATGAAATATAAATTCGGAAAATATGGGACTGTCACAAAATTTTTAGAGTGCACATTAAGTTTTCCGCTGTAGGTTTTTGAATGAAAAAAAAAATTAAAAAATGAATTTAACATTAGTTTTCACTTTTTAGTCGGCAAAAATGGCCTAAGCTGGTTAGAATCAGCAAGTAGTGCTGATGCTACGGCAATGCAGTTCCTTGATCCTCTCGATATTAATAAATTTATTTTTCGTATTCAGGGGTCGTTGACACTGAACTGAATACACTAACGCCTTTAACGGTCCACAAAATTGCACTCATCAAAAAACCATCCCACTGTTATTCTGCCATGGAAGTTAAGGGATAGCTGGAGGAAGATAGGGATAGTGTTGTCATTCACCAAAGATGTGATAGGGCATTTTTGGGAAAATAAGCTTTGGAGAAATCACTGGTGGATATAAAATAGTGGACGTCGTCTAGGTACAGTTTGAGAGAGAGAGACGCTCTCAATTTGTGAATAGAAAAGAAGAAGTAAAGGAAACAAAGAAAAGAGTCCGAAGAAATCTACTCTACCCTATCAGTCTCCTCTGTGATAGACATAACCGAAACCAACTTTCCAATTACTCTCTCTCTCTCAAATCCCTGCAGCATCACTATCAGATTTTTTGGATAATTGTTGATCTTCAATCATACTCAGACTTATCATAGGGAATAAGAGTGGTAGGTTTCATAATTTACTGGTTAGTTGTGTCCAGACGAAGAAGAAGAAGATGAGACCGAAGATGATCTTATTCGGAGACTCCATAACTGAAGATTCATTTGGAGACGGAGGTTGGGGAGCTTCTCTTGCTCATCATTTCTCCCGTTCGGTAAAACCTTATTTCTTGATTCGCTATCTGGTTTTAAGGATTATGTTAGTTTTGTTTTTCTGTTTATTTGATTAATAATTAAAATGGTTCGATTGTGTGTTGACTTTTCTCAATCTGCTATTTGATGATCAGTTGGACGTAATTCTTAGAGGTTACAGTGGATATAATACGCGCTGGGTACTCAAAGTGATTGAGAAAGTCTGTAATGGAGAATCACCAATAGGAATGACTGTTTTCTTTGGTGCTAATGATGCTTCTCTTCCTGATCGAACTAGTGCTTTCCAACATGTTCCTCTTCATGAATACAAGCAGAACCTGCAATCAATAGTTTCCTTCATTAAGGTCCCTACTTCTCTCTCTTTCTACAACTCTTTCACTGTCCAACAGTCAGTCATGAGTGGTACGCATGTGGTCTTGCAGTATTCTTCTTGATACCTCTCTCTCTTCTATGTTTTTTTCTCTGAACTAAAAATACTGGTTGATTATTTAAAGAGAATACCTACTTAAATGATGGATCTGTCTCACATGGCAGAAATAATAGAATTACTTATTATGATTTATTATATAATACGAGTAAATGTAACATTGTTCTGTAGCTATCACACTGTATAATGCATCAATATCAGCTAAATAGGACCATATGTGGTTTTCTCTGACAAATTGGTTACTAATATATCGACTTTGCTAGGCTTACCCCAGCATCTTACACCAAGACGGACACTACTATCTAGACTATAGATTTATGAATGGTAGGTTCTCCGCATGGAAGCCATGTAAAACGGATGTGTATGCATTTTGGCTAATGCATTCCAAAGTGTTCACTAATCTCTAACATCATCCATCCCTTTAGTACTTAACATTATTTCTTTCCCACTTGGAGCCTGGTCAATATAGAGAGAAAGAAGGTCATTTTAGTGCTAATTTACGTCACCATTTTTTCTGGTCTTGAGTATTTTGATGTATGAGCGCACAATGGTTGTGGGACCCTATTTGTGTTAAGCATACTATTTTGAGCTTTATCAAAGTATTTTTCTTTAAGAGTTTCTTTTGTTTGTGGATCATACTTTCTAAGAAAGATTTGTTTGGTATATTTTAATAGGTTCA
This sequence comes from Papaver somniferum, assembly GCF_003573695.1. Lineage (NCBI taxonomy): Eukaryota > Viridiplantae > Streptophyta > Magnoliopsida > Ranunculales > Papaveraceae > Papaver > Papaver somniferum. The sequence goes on from NC_039363.1 coordinate 48,747,351, forward strand.
AAACCAAAGGATTCAGAATCACTTCTGCATGCGTACTTACCTTTCGTATTTTTTTTAATGTAATACCACTAGTTTGTGACTTTTGTGGATCATGTAGTTAACTTGTTTGTCTTTTCTGTTGGTTGGTTTCAGAGAAAATGGCCAACTGCTCTTATTCTGCTTATAACTCCACCTCCAATTGATGAAGATGGACGTATTAGGTAACTATGAATTATATTATTACCATTTAATTCGTCTTTTATTGGGTTTATCAGGGATGTTTTGTTGAGACGCTAAATGAGAGAAACATTGAATTGCTTTTTGGATGTTTAGTTTGTTTATTGTTGTAGTTCTGTATAGCTACTACGTTGGAGGGAGGATCCATTGACAAGCTTAGTACTCTTTGTTCTCTAGGCATCCTTTTGGAGATAATCCATCAGGTCTGTCGGAAAGGACGAATGAGGCTGCGGGTGCTTATGCTAAGGCATGTGTGGAGGTTGCTGATGAATGTGGAGTGATTGGAGTGGATTTATGGACTAAAATGCAACAATACCCTAACTGGGAAAAATCTTGTCTCAGGTAACTCTTGCTTGTTTGTTGTTATGCTATCCTTTGGTAAAATCTTTGGACACACCGACACCACATGTTTTGAATATTTAGCATCACTAGTTGAGCTAAAACAATTGATTGCATAGAGGTGTTTAAGTATTTAGATTTCATTAGTTAGAGCTAATTCAATCTATTCTGAAGAGGTGATGTTTATGTATAAGACACGTTGATGGTTGGTTTGTTCTATCATATATCGCAGACCAAATATACTATGGTATTTGATGTCGATTCTAATGCATCTTGTCATATTCCTCTAAGGTGGGGGATTACTATGTTTTGTTTAGTATCTTTTCAAGATTAAAGTAAGTTTGGAGGTATATTATGACCACCTTTGGTTCTTGGGAAGTGTCATTACCCTAACCAAGGTTTTCCCAACTTTCATAGAGGAGGTTTAGACCGTAATCGAACCACAAGTATACTTTCTATTTATCTAAATCTTTGGTTTTCGGAGCCTAGTACCCATTCAACTCGTTCTTGGAGCTTTCCGTGTCTCGTATCCTTTCTGTTCTGAAAGTGCGGTGTCATCTTGGTTGTCACCCAATGCAGCTTATTAGATGTTTTTCTACTATCTACCTATTGGCTACAAGCCTACAACACCCATTTTTTAGCTTCCACAATTAAGATGGCAAAGTGTGGCCCCTTCATGTTTTCAACCTCCCATGATGTGCGACCAATTAGCATTTAAATACTTTTCCTTTTATTTATTTTTGTTTCAGTGATATTCTAGCGGTCCCAAATTATGTTTTTGAACTCATTGGATTACATTTTACCTAGAGTAGCCAGTACTGCTTTTTGAGTTCAAAATGCCAGGTGTAACCATAAGTAGATGTTGGTATTGGCTGACAATTCTATTTGCTGGAACTGCAGTGATGGCTTACACCTAACACCAACTGGGAACAAAATTGTATATGAGGAAGTGATCAAAAAGCTTACAAAAGAAGGGGTAACTGTTGAAACTTTATCAGCAGATCTCCCTCTCCTATCTCAGATCGATCCTTGTGATCCCTTGAAAGCATTCCAGAACTGAGAGATTCCTGAATTATCCACATTACATATACCAGGGGACTCTTTTAGTTAGTTAGTTACACAGTTTATCAATTAAGAAGCAACATATATATGTGGTGGTAATTAATACAAAGTCTGCTGCTCTCCCCATCTTTGTTGTTCTGGTCATTGAAATGATGCTTTTGTTCTCTTTTACTCCGTTAATTCTTTTGGTTGTGTGCTGCAACATTGAAAGTTGGAGCGTGGTCCTATAAATCTTGCTTCTGCATCAATTGGTTTTTACTTGTTTGGGCTTAATGATTATAGATTTATAAAAGCAACCAATTCATGATTGATATGAACCAACATTATGACTATGAAATTTATAATATTTAAAAACACTTGAATGTCAGATATTGTTTGTTTGAATGGCTCGTCAAGGTGTGCGTGAAAAGGAGCTGATCTGTTTGTCTATACCAGACTACCAGTGAACGATGCTCAAGAGACGAAGTTTAAGAACTTCAAATTTTGTCACCCACCTTGTTCGATCAATCTGTAGAAACAAAATCAGCCCGCCCCGCACTCCTGTTGTCTTTCCAACTCCGACGATTTAAGATTACTTCACAGGTTCTCTTGTAAGACATATTAGTTATTTTAACCAGCCCAACTCCAGCGGAGCTTAGTTTCGTTAGCTTCCACATTCTACAAGCTCCCTATCTTCAGCTCCCAGTTACCTTGTCCATCCACACAATCCTTCATTGAACACCACTTAGTCCCTGCCTTTTTACATATCAATGGGAATAACTCATTCAAGCGTCCATCTCCCTGCCTTTTTATATATCGATGGGAGTAACTCTTTCAAGCATCCATCTCCCAACCAATTGTCATGCCAGAAATATAAGGACTCTCCACCAAAGTTAGCACTTTCATTTAATTTTTGTTTGCTCTTTTATATACCTTTCCTCAACCATTTTCCTCGAGCCGTATGCATATTAACCGACAGTAGGCTATTTGCATTCTTGGTTGTTCAGTGTTGAACTACCCTTCTTCACTGTTGTCTTTTATCTTTGGAGTATCTCCAGATCCATTTGGAGTATAGAGGTTGATTGGAATCAAGTTTTTGGATTCTTGATGCCTAGTTCTCCATGTCTTTTTTCTTTGCATTTTTTCTCCCGAGCCACCCAAGACACTGTTGTTTTGTGCTCTCATGATACTCCCCATTTTCTTTCCCACCTTTGCTGGTAATGTTAGGATGGATAGAAATTAAGTGCGTAAGGAAGACAGAGTACACTTCGTAAGTGTTAAGTCTCTTAGCTTTGTTCAAATATTTCGTCTTCCATTGAGCTAGTTTGAGTTCCATCCTTTCTATAACAGTTTGCCAAACTGTAGAAGCTCTTGCTGTTGTCCCTTGAGGAAGAACTAAATACTTTATTGGTAATTCTTCGGTTTGCATCCCATCTCCTCAGCTAGAAATTTGATGATGATCAGCCACACTAGTCAACGTAGTTTTATCTAAGTTGAGCTTCAATCCAGTGAGTGTTTCAACCAACATAAGTAGCACAACTACTGCTCTAACTTTTTGTATGTCCGCATTCAAAAACGTAATGTATCGTCGCCAATTGCAGATGAGAGATTACAACTCCATCAGATGTTACTGCAAAGCTCCCTCTAGTTTTAGCTTGATGCATTGACTTCGTGAACTTTTCTGCAACTAAGAGAAAAGGAAGGGAAAGTGGGGATCTCCCTGCATTAGCCCTTTAGAAGGATTGAATATTTGAAAAGAGTTACCATTCACCGGCGGTGATCAATTTAGGCTTCTGTAAAATATAGCCTATGTTTTTATTAATTATAACCCACATAAAATAAGTCATTAATCTAGCCAAATGGATTCTTATAATTATTGATATAACCCATAAAATTGAACACAATTTTTATATATAGTCCAAAATTAATATCAAATACCTAAGTCAAAAAGATAAAATATGGTTAATTATATAATTTTCATAATTAAAGTTATGTAAGATCTATGGAATAATCGATGATTTTTAAGAATACTCAATTTAATGTAATCATGATTGGGAGAAAAGAACATCATCTTATATTTTTTATAGAATAATAGTGTTTATGGAGTTTTAGAAAATTGATTTTTTAGAAAAGAATCAAAACCTTAGTTGATTTCATTTCATTTTCGATTGATATTGTTGTGAAGAATTTTTAAGGGAATAATTAGAATATATAACCTCAATTGATATTACTGTAATCATCATTTAGGAAAAATAACACCATTGTAGAGAAAAGGTGTTATTTTTCCAAATGCTTAAAGTTGGGTTTAGATTGTTTGGAGGGGGGAAGTAAAATTTATGATTATAGTTGGGCAATTTGTAAGAATAAAGAGAACAATTAACAATAAAATTGAAGTATAATTTAGTTTGGATCTTGAAAAAAATAAAAATTTAGGGTTTATATTTTGATTTTGGGGAAGAAGTAGAATTAGTGTGGGTTGCATTTAAGAGAAGCCTAAATTTAAAGTAGCCATGCACCATTCAATCAATTTTCTCCATTTAGAACTGAGACCATGCTTTTCTAGGATTTTGAACAAAGAGACTCATCCTACATTATTAAATGCTTTATCGATTTCTAATTTGCATATCATCCATTCCAGGCTTCTCCTACTTTAATCTAGCTTCAATACATTCACTGGCCACCTAAACTCCATCAAAAATTTACTTATCTTCTACGAATACACTTAGAAAATCAGAAACTAGTTTAAGTATTACCAGCTTTGGTCTTTCTGTAAAAAGCTTTGAAATTTTTTTGTAAACACTTCCTATAAGCCCCTTGGGTCTAAAGTCTTTTAGTGTGCTTGGATCTTCCTTTTTTGGCATCAAGGAGATGAAATAGCAGTTATGTCTTCGGTATAAAGCTTCTGCAGATTGAAACTCCTTCAATACCGCTAACAAGTCTGAAAAGACGAGGGTACCCAAATATACCACAATCTTTTAAATATCAACCTATAAGTTCAATACCAAGTGTGATCGTCTATGGACAAAGTCGATACAATACGACAACTATGGTATACATTTTGTGTGATCGTCTATGAATATGAAATCGAGACAACACGACAACAAAGTGCTCACTTAGTACGGTGTTAAACCAAAACTCTACAGGATCAATATCAAGTGACTAGGAATTGACGTAAAAGTGTAATTTAATTTAAATTATAATTGCGGAATAATAAAGTAAATGACATAACAAGCTTTTGTTAACGAGGAAACCGCAAATGCAGAAAACCCTCGGGACTTTGTTCAGTTTTGAATACTCTCAGAAGTAAGGCGCTATACAAAATTTAATACCAACTTCGTATAGCTGAGACCAAATAGACTATCCCTAGCTACTTAGTTTCCTCAGTATCCTTGCGCCTTCGATTTCTTGAGTCACGCACGAGAACAACAAGTCCTTTGGATCGTAATCCAAACAACAAAAGAAGAATCTGTTTGGCAACCACTCTAATCAATCTTTGCTAAAAGATATTATTGAGTTGTCGACAAAGGCTCTTCCGTTTAAACTAATAAACCCCTTTGTCTGGTTAGATCAATCTAAAATTTGATTCAAGAATAACCAATTTCAAGATTCGCAATCAACCAATATAGAACTCAATGAGTAACTATAAAATGATGCCGATCTTACACAACTAGACGATCAAGTCTATCAAAGATAAACACGATTCTAGTTGGATCCAGCCGATCAAGGTTTCTGCACTAATTTCACAAGATATGAAAGCTAATAAGAAAATCTTCTTCATCTTTGAATCTTCAATTGCCTTCAATAACCTGCACAACACAACTTGAATCCTCTTGTGATCAATCACACACATAATGGAGTCTGTTAACAATGGATTATCACAAGATTTCTTTAAATCCGAAAATGGTTCTAAAGATCATGTCGATATTTTGATCTAGTTGTTGCAATTATCTAGTTTCCGCCAACGGTACTTGTAGAGCTTCTTGATCCACATAAGTCTTTAAACGAGTGGTCGTAAGAGATTTTGCATAGTTAGTGTACTTTTCTCTCCGGATAGACGGCTCCACCAGAAACTACAAGAATGAAGTTTTCCTGGCTATTAGGATAGTTCGCAGGAAATGCAAACTCAAGTATTTATAGACCAAGGTTATTTGGACAACAAGGAAATTTCAAAACCGAAATTATTCTCAAGATATGCATTAAAGTACCTACTTTCGATTTTCCTATTTCCAATTAAATTCCAAACCATATTTCCGAAATCTCTCTTAGAAAACTTCTATTATTAGTGTAGCACATTAACTAATAATATTTTCCAGAGGATATGCTTTAATTGGTGGTAATTAAAACATATACTATAAAAATCATAATTAAATGCTTTTCAATATTTCAGTATGGGATCACCTTGAGTATCAAGGAATATCTTTGAACAATTAATCATATGAGTTAGGTACATGTTCAAATGATGTCGACGTCTAGAAGTTTTTCTCAGCAAACCCTAATTCCAGGATCACACAAAACATAAAGAGATGTGAATATTGGAAACTCGGTTTTTCTCCATGGGATCAGTTGTACCATGACTCACAATGTAAGTTGTGACCGTTTATACCATGCTTCCCAAATTAGGTTGTGACCGGTTACACCATGCTTCCCAAAGGTAGCTTGTGATCAGTTACACCTTACTTCCTAAGTTAGCTTGTGACCGGTTACACCTTGCTCCACAAAGTAGCTTGTGGACGATTACAACTTTCTACACACTATAGGCTATGACCGGTTATACCTCAATTCTCAACATAAATTAATACATGTTCTACCTTGTCATCTTCATTGGTCATCCAAAAGATATTCAATATAGCACCAGACCAATCATGGTTTCCTTTCGATTACGAAACAAATTCGTATATGTACTTCCTTTAAACAAATGTTATAAAATATGGTTTTCTATGATGAAATCAATACCTATAGCTTACACATAATCAGGTAACTACATACAAAGATTATGTTGATGTCGTATTTACGAAGTTCCAAAAGATAAGCGTTTATACATCGTAATTCAATAGATTCCTTGACACTTTTATCATAATGATATGACCAAGTCTAATCACTATATTATTATATATATACAGCTTCGCATGTTATGTTTTCAATACAATATGACTTGAAACATACGCCAGGAATGGAAACAAGTCAAGTCAGTATTACTAACCTCAAGTGGAAGGATGATGTCTTCGTTGTAGTCGTTACTTCTTCTCATTCTTCAGGTTTCCAAAGTAATACTTGTACGTCTCAACATTCCTAGAATTTTTAGTCTAACCTAAACGAAATTGACTCTAGTATTTAATCAAGAGACTCTAGATGAGTTTTGATACTAAAATATTACAACCAAACTTCACATACCAACGCTTGGTGGGTTCAACCGAGCTATGCTCTAACAAAGTCAGATTTTATAATACTCCAACACCTCACGAATAACTCCATTACAAACCCATCAGGTCCTGGGGTTTTATTGTGTCCAAAGTGTTGAAGAACTCTAAATACTTCCTCCTCTATGAATTCTGCCTCCAACGTTCTATTGTCATCAGAAAAAATTGTAAGAAAATCAAAACCATCGAATTCAGGTGTGTAGAAGTGATTCTCCTTGAATAAGTTGGTATAGTAATTCAACATTTCTTGCTGGATTTTAGGCTGATTAAAATGGCCTTTACTATCTATTACCATTTTAGTAACCGTGTTAGCTTTTCTTGTTGCGTTAACTATCTCATGGAAGTATCTAGTGCACTTGTCCCCAAAAGAGCATTTTTGAGAAAGTCCTTATGCAAAAGAACATTTTTGAGAAAATCCTTATGCAAAAGCCAATGAACGTCAAAATTGAAATAAGGGTTGCATTTGATTCTAGGGTTGTAGTCTAGAATCAATGGATTGTGGTCTGAATGAAATCTAGTTAATGCCACTTGAATTGCTTGATTGCAGTATTCTTCAAAATCAGTACTTAAAAGGAACTTGTCAAGTTTACATAGAAGATAGTTCGTTCTTCTATCCGACCAAGTATAAGCACTACGATAATTGACAAGGTTTCATTTAGCAAAACAAATATTTTAACCCTCTATTTGTGGTATCTCCACCTGCTTTGTTTCTCTCTTCATCATGTCTAATGGCATTGAAATCCTCAGTTAAGCACCGAGGTCCAATTTGCGACTCTCAGATTGTGCAATTCTTCCCAAAAGGGGGCCCTTTCATGGTAGTTAGTAATCGAGTATGCATTGGCAAGAACCCAGAAAAAGTGGTCTACATTGTTTTAAAATTTAACCTGAGAATGAATAGTTATTTGCCTTTACATCAAATTTTAAGAATTGGTCTGTATCCCAGATCATAATCAAACCTCCACTAGCTCCAACAGATGGAAGAAAACACCAGTCGAAGTTGTCATCATACCACAGTTTTTTTATCAGCCATCTTGAGACCCTCGTCATCTTTGTTTCCTGAATTAAGCAGCAACAACATCTTTGCTTTTGTATAAACTCTTGAAGTGCTATTATTTTTTCATCAGAATCAAGCCCACAAAGGTTCCATGATAATAATTTGATGTCTATCATTAACCACTGATTTTTCCCTTTGAGCATTATGCACTTCATCTTCTTCAGCTATTTCATAATCCATTGTATTTGGAATAACTTCTTCGACTGTAGTGCCATCATATTCCATATCCAAATTCCTCATTCTGTAGTTTCTTTTATCTGAGATCCTCATTTTCTAATCAAGCAATTATCTCATTTTGATGAGATACTTGAGACTCATCACCACCCAGTTCTTTGCAAAGGTCAGACAATTTACATACGGCCTCATAGGAAATTTTCTCTAGCTTCATCTCTGCAATATTAATCTCTGAACTTATGCTTCTTTCAGATCTCTCGAAAGGAGAAGCGGAACAGAATCTTGTTTCGAGAGGAGAGTTCATTTCATCTTCTTCTTCAATTTCAGTGTCTAGAATGAAAAAGGGGATTTAATTTAAGGCTTAAGTCTTTCTCACTGAAATTAAAGTTAGAAAGAATAAATGTCTTGTTTGTGTGTAAAAACAATTTACTGGTTAAAGTGTAAAATGGTAGAGTGGGAAGATGATAGATGAAACAAATTTTCTAACCTTTAAACAAATGCACTGCACAGGAGTGCTTTCAGTTCGAGAGACCAATCTGTAAAATCACAATGAACGTTCCTGATTCAATTCAGTCACAATGGAACTAAAAAGGTCGATCTGTAGGGAGGGAAACTGAGAAGGTGTTGAGACAATACAAATTGATGGATTATGGATGTGTTGAACTGCTTTGAAGGTGGTTTGAAAAGAAGAGGGTACACCACCAACTTTTTCGTTTGACAACATGTGTGGACAAAACCTAATACAACTGCAAAAACACCAACTTAATGATCCTTGACAATATATATATATATATATATTCTCAGTTAGAAAGTCTAGACAATGAAGCCTGTGAACCTGATTGTTAAGAAGAGTACTTCGACGATCTCAAAAATCAATATTCAAGATCAATCTAGTCGTATCCAAATATTCAGACCCGAATTCTTCTAAATATGAAACTTGTTATATATCTTTCAAGATACAAATTCCATAAGAAACAAGTTTCGTAATTGATCTTAATTATATGGACGTATCTACCAGAATTGAATACGTACTACTTGTATAAATCCTAGTATAAAGATAAAAAATATAATACGGAAAAGAAAAACACAAGACTCCAGAAGTTTTGTTAACGAGGAAACCACAGTAGCCTAAAAAAACCCCGGGACCTCGTCCAAATTTGAACACTAAACTGTATTAAGCCGTTACCGACAATAGCATACTATCAGATTTCAGATTGGAATGTAGTTGACACTGATCCACCCTCCAAGAGATTCAGTTACAATCGCGCTTCTTACGTCTCTTGAACCTCTCATGACTCTAAGCAATTGATTCCCTTAACAGACGTCCTTTACAATCTAAGAGTTGCTTCAACCTAAGTGAAGACTTTTGATACCAATTTGCCTCTAACAAATATACCTATTTGATTTCCCTTTAGATCAAAGATCAAGGCTTGGAAATATTTTTGCAATAAAAAAATCTAACAAACCTCATAAATCTGGAACACTTATACTCAGTTAGCTGAGAAGCATGGATTCCTAACCACCTCTCAAGAACAATCATGAACTCAATTAAGAATTTTTTTTAGATATCTATCTTGAGGAATCACAAAGTCTGAGACGAAAAAAACTTTGAGATTTATATCTATCTTGCCTGAAGAAATTATGACAACCCCGATAACAGAAAATCAAAATTATGATACACGAACTTTCAAGGTAAAGTTAGTCGGACCCGGATTCACGAATCCCTAAGGATACAAAGTGTCATGGATTGGATTTCCTGATTGAATGAGTCTCTCTATTTATAGATGTTCAAGAATGAGGGTTGTTTAGAAGTCAAGCTAAGATAACTAGAGATTCAAGCAAACACTTTATATGTTTAGATGAAACTCTAATTAGGTTTTCAAGTAAGCATGTGAGAAGTTTGTCTTGAATCACATAAAAGAATGTACACAATGGTCCGGGTACGTGAACCGTGTATAATCATATTTCTTTGGCAAATATTGAACTAATAAGCAATATCGTATTCATTTAAACACTTAAGAATTTAATTTTGATGCACATACACAAAGTGTTTTAGTGATCATAGATGTCTTAGTGGTATTTATGAGAGTCATAGCAATGCTAAACATATTTAAAAAATAAGTCTTTGAGAATCCGCTAAAAATCCACTGGGGACCATTGGTGAAACAGTTCGTGATCCATTGCGACAGTTCATGATTCCGGGAGCTACGGTTCGTGAACCGTTAAAGACTCGTGAACTCTAGGCTCTACGGTTCGTGAACTGGGTTCACCAACCTTTGGGACTTTCACTCATTTAGATTACTACGGTTCGTCAACTGGGTTGGTGAACTGTTCCATTCTAGACTTAAGGTTTTCAAACTGGTTCTCGAACCTTCCCCGTATTCTAGAAACTCAGATATCTAGGGTTTGCGAGATGGTTCTTCAACCTACCATGACCCAAACTTTTAGAAGTTATGAATTTCTCTGTTTAATGTTTGAAACCTCCCAAATGATAAAATCATTGTTTGGAAATTTTCAAATGATCCAAAACATTAGTTCTTGAAAAATAAGTTGTTTCAAACTAAGTTTCAAAAGGACCAATAAGCATCCATCGCCTGAATCATATTTCGAGATATTTAACAAGACAAGCTTGACTCAAAATTTCTTCTTTGTAGTAAATTTACTAGAAGTCATACGACATAATCCAAAATAGATAAAATGGTAAAGCTTGTGAGTAAATAGAATGGTTTAATCTTCATATACCTTGTTGATGAAGTTATTCAAATGTCGTCGTTGATCTTCAGTCTTCGAGGGTGATGTATGATATCAACTACCAATTTTTATACCTAGTCCAGCACCTAACTTAGTAGACTAGAAATCAAGATATAGTTTTGTTCATCTAACATCCGTAACAAGCTTGAGATAACAAAACTTGTGAGTTCGACCGCGCAGTTCTCTAACAATCTCTCTCTTTGTCAGTTTTAGTGACAAAACTATTTAATACATATGGATCCAAAATAAATAATCTTTAAGCTCAAAATATATTATGGTCGATTTCCTTGGTTCTTCAACATCGTCTTGAATTCTTTGTACTTCAAGTTCTTCTACGGTTTTGCATGTGTTCATTCACCTCCTTTGTTGTTGAAGATCAGTAGCAATAGAACCTTATGAGAATAATGAATAAGAGCTTTGTTAGAATGAAAAATCACTCTACTCAATGGTTGTTATACACAAACATAATATTGTTACCTTCCTCAAAGTTCAATTGCACCATAACTTTGAAGCAATACTACGATGATATGTTCTACCCCTTAGTCAATACTTATTTCTTTTGAAAAATAGGTAAAACCTATAGATCATAATCCACCCCCCTTACATAATGCTACGAAAAGATATATGTTGTAGTAGGATACTACTTAATAATTTTCCATCTTTTTGTCACCAAAATTGGCAAAGGTGAAAAATAGGGATCATAATGAGTTAACAAAAGAATATCAAGACCAGAGAACACATACCAGCTTTTAGTTTATACGATTTATCCAAGAGAAACTCGACGTCTTCATCAAGGAGATATATAGGTACAAGCATCTCCTATAATTCCACATCAACTCTCCCCACAAAGATATGACAATTAAGCATAAGTTCAAAATAAAACTTCCCCATTTGATGTCATTCCATAAAGAACAACATGGGCGACCTTACTCTAATCAGAAGAGAAGGATTTTCTTGGACATTAACAAATTTACTCGCCAGTTATGAAAAAAGTAGATTTGTATCCCAATATTTTTATCTTTTATTGCCAGTTATGAATAAAGAAATTGGAAATAAAAATTTTAATGTTAAAGGCACAATGATACAAGATTTCCGCGAGAAAAATAATCATCGAAAAAAACTATTCGATATACCAGTTACGAAAAAAAAGAGTTATTTATTCGATATGACTCAATATAAGAATTATATCTTCCCTACTATTAGAGCATAGCTCGGTAGAACTCACCAAGCGTTGGTATGTCAAGTTTGGTTATCATATTTTAGTGTATCAAAACTCATCTAAAGTCGCTTGATTGTAAACTTGAGTCAACTTCGTTTATGTTAGACTAGAAAGTCTAGGAATGTTGAGACATACAAGTATTACTTCGAAGACCTGAAGAATGTGAATAAGAAGCGAACTACAACGACAAAATTATAGTGATCTACACTACGATTGATATACAAAAACAGCTCTCAATCTCTAAGGATAGAGATTATTGAAGAAGAAGGGAGGAATTTGGAGGGTTAGAAGAAGAATTAGACATAGAAGGGGAAGAACAAATGAAATAGGGAGAAAAGAAATATTTGATTAATTCATTTGATACTGATTCCTTACAAGAGACTCAGCTTATAATGCTGCAGTTCTATTCACAAATAGAAATACCTAGGCTACCCTTCTACTAATAAGAAAACTACGAAAATAACCCACTAGTCTAAACGTCATGAAGCTCGGTTCATGACAAATCTCACCCCTCCAAACCATCCTTGTCCTCAAGGATATAAAATGAGCCTGACCAGTGGAAGTATTGCATATAAGCGGCTGCATCTCAAATTCAGTAGAAGATGTGAACGTAATAAACTTTATACCACGACCCTTGAGAAACTGAAAGCCTTCATCTGAAATGTAGGAATGCAACTTGAGTATTTTGTACCTATTTTTCTAAACAAAACAGACCTAGTAACTTCATAACCCACTGCTTTGTGAACACCTCCAGCATCCCTGAGTATCAACTTCAAATTAGCACCGCAATTGACTGTATGAGTACCTTTCAATGTAAGAGATCTTTCCCCATCAATAGTTGAGGCATGAGCATGCATTTTCATGTGGAGTTGTACTTGTAAACAATTTCCCACTTCTAACACAGAAATCTTCACCTGCCAATCTTTTCCTAGGAAGATAATTTCTTCTTTGTTGCCATGTAGCACTGAATTTTCACCTTTCTCAAGCATCACCTGACTGTAGCTCCTCTTTAGATTTGAGTCCGGTATGATGTTAACTCTAGATAAATGATAATGTTTTTTGATGATGTTGTAGTAATGAGGTTCAAACTCTCTGAATTGTGAAGATTAAATTTAAATATTTGATAAAATTATATATACAAAAATATTAACAATGGGTGCGAGAGGTAACCAAGACACTAGATTCCACTATTATGCAAAATTGAATGATAAATATTTCAAAACTCTATTCAATTCTTAAGTCCTCTTTTATCTTTAATTCACTATCAATCATACAGATTCTCAAACATTATTTGTAAACCTTAAGCATAGATTATCAAGAGATTAAACCAAGCATAACCTATCAAACTGAATAACAAATAATTAAGACAATCATTCAAATAATTTAAAACTCTGCAAAAGCAGCGATTAGGTGAATTACATAATTAAATGAAATAGTTACCCATTTATGTTGCGCGAGTAGCTTCCCCCATTGCCTTGGTTACGAGGGAATTATCCGCTCATCATGTTGGAAAACCTCTCAAAATATTTCATTGATGCTCAAAAATGGTTTACAAATGATGAGAATATGAGAAATACAATAAAACCGGGTTTGTAACAATTATATTTGTTACAAACTAGAGAACTACGACCCTCAGTGACAAAATAAGACTGCTGCAGCTGTGTCGCAAACGCTGTAGCAAATAAGTCTGCCTGATGTACGACCCACATGTGTGAGTCGTTATTACTGTAGAAAAACGACTGCTGGTGCAGGTCCGTTCTTCGTGTTCTTCATGTTCTTCAGCAGCAGCAGCAGCAGAAACCGAGTTTGGGAAAACTTGAATTTCTTCTTTTCTGGCTCTCCTCATCCCCCCAGACTCTCGACACCCTTTCTACTCAACCCCAACAACCTATTTATAGCCAACAGACCCATCGAATCTCGCTCATTCACTCCATATAATTCTCTTTAACTCGGCATTAAAGAAAATATTTCTGGGAATATTTTCTTTCCTGTTTCATCTTCTCACGCGTTTTCAAGCCTCCAAATTACCATATTTAACTCCTTCACGCTCCAACGGGCCGTGAGGGTCTTCCATGCACGCACAAAACACGTTGAATCTTCTCCAAATCACGTGAAACCCGTGATATACACGAACTGCTCTGTTTTCAAACCGTGAATTGTTTAGCTGATTCTAGACAATTCTGGTCGAACCAAACGCCCACAGTGTCTTTAATAGGCCATATCACAACTATCTACCAAGAATAAGCCATTGAATCTCCCTAGAACACGTTCAACAATTCGATCAAAAATCTGCAGAAGTGTTCTCCATTTTCCCGCCAAAAACAAAATTCAAATGGAGAAGATGACCTCCCCCTAATCCTGTAATGGGGTGCGAATAGCAGATGCCTTTTGGGGTGACCTGGGGTGCCCCTTATTAATTGAGGTGCCCCTTATCCAACGGTGAGAGTCCGAATAACACGTGTCCTCCGGGGGTTTTACCAACTTTTCGAGCCGAATTTTCCAAAAAATGTTTATTTTCCAAAGGTGCCTACAAACACATAAAACACCAAAATTGGTACAAACTCGAGTGCCAACAATATATAGTATTGAGATCAAATTAAACACAAAAATGTGTCTATCAAATACCCCCAAACTTATTATTTGCTAGTCCTCGAGCAAAATTTATTTTTGAAAAGTAAAAAGACTACACTTAGCACGTGCAGCAGGCCGTTAAACCGCTAGGTGGCCCTAGCGGCGGAGTGTTGTCTCCGGAGGGTTTACCAGAGGTGTACCCACAAAACCTTTACTCCTAATTGGTCACAAGTATCCAAAGATCTATGAGGACATACATATTCTCAACCTATCTCCAAGTAAGTAGAATGCCAGAGAAATTAAAGGTTTCAACTCTAAAGCTGACTGAAGAAAAGGGGAGACACATCCGCACCACTGCTAGATAAAGAGATATCCGCTACACAGCTAGATAAACATTGTAAGATGCGTCCGCTGCTTTACAGCTGGATAAGATTAGGAGAGAGATAAAAATGAGAGGGACAGCTGCTACACAGCTGGACTAATTACGTGTGATGAGTTAAACCAGTGCTAGAAAGATCTTGTGCCAGATTGAAAGCAGACTGACAAAGCAACCAAAATGCATCTTTCTTCGACTCTCTCACAGTGCTCAGTAGAAATAACGTCTCCTTCGGTCTTCAACTGTTGATGATAAACTCTCGAACCTCATAGAACCTCGACAATTAACTCTTCTCTTCGATTTCTTGCTTGACTTATAAATTTCTTCTTCCCTATGGCCTTATTGAACAAAAAGAACGTAATGATGTTTCATTTTTTTTTTTTCATTCATTTTTTTTTTTGATGAACAAAAAATTACAAGACAAAAATTTACATGGCCATGAGAGAAGGACTTTCAAAACTTGGATCTTCGCAACTTGTGATATCTTGGTATCATGGATTCTAACAACTTATATCATTTGCTCTTATAACTTCAACTTTGATTTTTGAATTATTCTCTTCTATTGTTGCTTCTAAACCTAAAACGTCTTCACTTTCTTCATAGATTTTGATGTCGCTCCGCTTGTTGATGATGATAAGTTTCTACTGAGAGAGAGTCGCAATCCAGTAACTAAGACTACATTGTGAGGTTGCTTTGTCTTTCTGGCATTTCCCTGACCTACTTGCCTTTCCATCATGTATGGTTAGGTCCATCACGGTTACCCTCTAAAAGGAACAAGTTCTCTCCTGAATTTCAAGGATCTCAATGTCTTTTTCTCTAATGTCTCAATAAGTTGTTATCCCTAACATTCCAATTTCTATCTTTTCGGTGAGAAACAATATGTAAACTTAGCTAACCGGATACCATGTGACGCTAGAAGTTTCAAATGGTTGTAGTGATAGTGGTAAAAATGGTTCTTTTCAGATTTTTGAAGGGAATAAAATTTTTAGATTTTTTTTTTTAAAACTTAAGAATGTAGCAAAATTAAATAGCAAAGTGATGTGAAATTTTATGGACAAATAGGGGTTTAAGATTCCACCATTCAACAATACTTATATGATCTAATACTTTTTTTTACTATGCAATTTAAATAATTGGTTTGATTCAAAATATTGCCAAAAGCAGATTTTCCAAAATATCAAATGTTAATCACAAGTATAATGCATCAAGAGTCTAAAACTAAGCATGCATTATCAAGGGAAAACACAGTTGATTAATAAAAATCATTTAATTCATTTTTTTTCTTTTTTTTCATTCATTTTTTTTTTTTTGATGAACAAAAAATTACAAGACAAAATTTTACATGGCCATGAGAGAAGGACTTTCAAAACTTGGATCTTCGCAACTTGTGATGTCTTGGTATCATGGATTCTAACAACTTATATCATTTGCTCTTATAACTTCAACTTTGATTTTTGAATTATTCTCTTCTATTGTTGCTTCTAAACCTAAAACGTCTTCACTTTCTTCATAGATTTTGATGTCGCTCCGCTTGTTGATGATGATAAGTTTCTACTGAGAGAGAGTCGTTATCCAGTAACTAAGACTACATTGTGAGGTTGCTTTGTATTTCTGGCATTTCCATGACCTACTTGTCTTTCCATCATGTATGGTTAGGTCCATCACGGTTACCCTCTAAAAGGAACAAGTTCTCTCCTGAATTTCAAGGATCTCAATGTCTTTTTCTCTAATGTCTGAATAATTTGTTATCCCTAGCATTCCAATTTCTATCTTTTCGGTGACAAACAGTATGTAAACTTAGCTAACCGGATACCATGTGATGCTAGAATTTTCAAAAATGCAACTAAAAAGTTTCTCCCATACCCCCAAACTTAAATCTAAAATTGTCCTCAATGTTCTAAAGATAAAATTAAAAGCATATGAACAAGGAGAAAATGTTACCATTTGAAGCAAAAGGGTTAAGGAAAGATATTACCATGTTGCATGAGATTGGGTTACCTCCCAAGAAGTGCTAAGTTTAAAGTCTTCAGCCAGACATCGGAAGGAATTAGTCACCTCATAGAATCATATAGAAGTAGCCGGAATAATTGTGGGTCATCTGGATCAAAAAATGCTAACCACAAGAAGAGGAAACTGCAACAGACCAAGAAGATACCGAACATACCCTTATTTAACTTTTTGTTTAAGACAACTATCTCTAGTTGTGGCTCAAGTTCAGGCTCTATAAAAGGGTCTAAATAAAATGCTTTCATAGGCTGGACTTCCTCAAAAGAAGGATTCTTAAGATCAGGTTGTAGAGTCTGGAAATACTCAAGTAGGAACTTAAAAGCACATAACAATAACCTGAACAACTGCGGATCCTTAAAGTCAATTAGACTTGACTCACAAAACTGACCACAATGAAAGAGTTGGTCTTCCTTAAGAAAATGTGTCGACCCTATTCTCCTAAAGTAATTAGGTTTAGTCTCAAAACTTAATAACCGACACATCTTAAAATCAAATGTTCCCACAATTGGAAGAAAATTTTTTGGTGGGAAAACAAAGTCAATCTTGGTATCATAGCCTGGGTCAATCACATCAACCATAGGATGGGTTTCTAACAACTGAGATTCTCTTTGGACATCATTAGGTTCAGGAAAAAGTATACGAAGATAATCTTGTAAGATGGTTGAGGCACAAATGTCAAGTCCTACACGAGGGAACTTTTTAAGAGTTAAAGCACACGGAGAATGATAATCACCCCCAAACTTAGAGTTTTCTGTGTCTCTAGAAATACTAGTCACAACTTCCCTAATTTCTAGGTCATCGGATTCCCGAAAATGGTCAATTGATTCTTCTAAGTCGGGTTCATCCTCACTCATCTCTACGGGTATATCTTCTTCATCTAATACTATTGTTTCTAAGTCGCTAGACTCTAAAACAACATTTTCGGAATAAACCCGTTCCTCTAAACCACTATCGGCTTCGTAATCAAAAGGAAAAACTACATCGTCTAAAACGGTGGTATCCCTAATCAAATCCTCGTCCTTTTGAATAGGTGAATAATCATAAACATTATTTGTATTTGAACTAGAAATAATATAATCATTATAAAGCTCAATTGGATTAATAGATTCCTGATTACTATGCCTACATATTTCAGATTCTTCATTACTACTATCCTCATCATCATAATAGTACAAAGATGATTGAACCTTATCTAAATAAGTAGTGTCTTTTATCCTAGCCTCGTCCTCTAAATTAGGCAAATATTCACTATTGATATCAAGGGTAGAATTAGAAACCCTATTTTGGAAATTTAGATTATTTCGAGCAGCATTAGCCAACTGTTCATTTTCTGCCTCTAGACGTGCATGAATTTCACTGAGCATAACACTTATACGTTTACCACTCTCGTTTATCATCTCAGAATATCGTGTACACTCTTCTTTTGAACTATTCATTGCAACTAAACATTTATACGTCCTTTCAATCCGTTGTTGAGTCTCTTCTAGAGATGGAACAGGTTCAGAAATATCATAATCAGAACTAGTTTCCAAAAACGAGTAACCAATACTACAATGTTCCTGATTTTCTTGCTCGTACGACCAATTCGCGTGTGGATAGTAATTGGGCTCACCATGGTATGGACCATAACCTTGAAAAGGTTGGCGTTCCCAACTACTATTCCCACCATGGTCATAAAAATGATGATGTCCATATTCAAATTCAGATCGATACTCATTGTATTGGCTTCTGTCATACCAGTTCGACATTCTTAATTGCAAGGGAATTCTACACAATCACAAACAAGGCTGACTCGACCAAATCAAACCTACTGATTTCTAGCAAACAAAAAGCATGATGGCTCCACTTAGATTGTTTCTAGACCAGCTTCTAATCCTTCGAAAGGGAATTCGTTACAATTTAAGCAAACCCTCTGGAATCAATCCGAGTCAAAGTAAGTTGAATTGAGGCGAGGGAAGCTCAGTGGAGCTTTGATACCCAAGGCCTCACCGCTATCACAAGGCGGCGCAGTCACGCATTCAACTCACAGAAACCATCATGAACTTCGAAGTATGCTAAAAGAGTAACCAATATTTTTCGAACGACTTTCCTACTAAGCTCGTTACCCTATCGGTCTCGTTCTAATCAAATTTTAAGCTTGGGTTCGCGTTAGGTTTCGTTTTCCTAAGGCGGGCAAGAAGAGAACGGTGATGAAATCCGAACCCTTATCTTGTATGGCCAATCCTTTCCCTTTACTAGGAATTTAAAGCAAGTGGTTCAGTCCTCAACATATAATCACCTTAAAGCATACAGTAAACCCGCTTGCAGGAGATTCGCGGGTGTTTCGAAAGACTTACCTCCCGTACCAGACGGGCGAAGAACCGCTGAAGTCGACTCGGGCCACGACTCCTATGTCGTGTACGAACCCGAGGGGCCGAGACGATATTGTAATCGGAGTCCTTCCTTGCAAACAGTTTGTATTTAAGGGTACCCTTCCGTAGGGTTTAAAAAAAAATTGTCCAAATGTCCAAAGTAAAGTGCAAAAATATTACAAAAATTTCCTAATACAATTCTAAAAAAAATAAAATAATAATAATAAAACTAAATCCTAAAAAATTATTTGTCTTCTTTTTTTCTTTTCTTTTAGCTTTGAGCTTTATTCCAAGTCCTTAGTGTCCAATCTTCAAACCTGCAAATCAAAGACACAAACAAAGAAACGTAAAGAGGAACAAATGAAAGTAATAAAAAATAATAAAAACCTAAAAATTCTACCTAAGCACAAATCCGCGACGGCGGCGCCAAAATGATAATGTTTTTTGATGATGTTGTAGTAATGAGGTTCAAACTCTCTGAATTGTGAAGATTAAATTTAAATATTTGATAAAATTACATATACAAAAATATTAACAATGGGTGCGAGAGGTAACCAAGACACTAGATTCCACTATTATGCAAAATTGAATGATAAATATTTCAAAACTCTATTCAATTCTTAAGTCCTCTTTTATCTTTAATTCACTATCAATCATACAGATTCTCAAACATTATTTGTAAACCTTAAGCATAGATTATCAAGAGATTAAACCAAGCATAACCTATCAAACTGAATAACAAATAATTAAGACAATCATTCAAATAATTTAAAACTCTGCAAAAGCAGCGATTAAGTGAATTATATAATTAAATGAAATAGTTACCCATTTATGTTGCGCGAATAGCTTCCCCCATTGCCTTGGTTACGAGGGAATTATCCGCTCATCATGTTGGAAAACCTCTCAAAATATTTCATTGATGCTCAAAAATGGTTTACAAATGATGAGAATATGAGAAATACAATAAAACCGGGTTTGTAACAATTATATTTGTTACAAACCAGAGAACTACGACCCTCAGTGACAAAATAAGACTGATGCAGCTGTGTCGCAAACGCTGTAGCAAATAAGTCTGCCTGATGTACGACCCACAGGTGTGAGTCGTTATTACTGTAGAAAAACGACTGCTGGTGCAGGTCCGTTCTTCGTGTTCTTCATGTTCTTCAGCAGCAGCAGCAGCAGAAACCGAGTTTGGGAAAACTCGAATTTCTTCTTTTATGGCTCTCCTCATCCCCCCAGACTCTCGACACCCTTTCTACTCAACCCCAACAACCTATTTATAGCCAACAAACCCATCGAATCTCCCTCATTCACTCCATATAATTCTCTTTAACTCGGCAGTAAAGAAAATATTTCTGGGAATATTTTCTTTCCTGTTTCATCTTCTCACGCGTTTTCAAGCCTCCAAATTACCATATTTAACTCCTTCATGCTCCAACAGGCTGTGAGGGTCTTCCATGCACGCACAAAACACGGTTAATCTTCTCCAAATCACGTGAAACCCGTGATATACACGAACTGCCCTGTTTTCAACCCGTGAATTGTTTAGCTGATTCTAGCCAATTCTGGTCGAACCAAACGCCCACAGTGTCTTTAATAGGCCATATCACAACTATCTACCAAGAATCAACCATTGAATCTCCCTAGAACACGTTCAACAATTCGATCAAAAATCTGCAGAAGTGTTCTCCATTTTCCCGCCAAAAACAAAATTCAAATGGAGAAGATGACCTCCCCCTAATTCTGTACTGGGGTGCGAATAGCAGATGCCTTTTGGGGTGGCCTGGGGTGCCCCTTAGTAATTGAGGTGCCCCTTATCCAACGGTGAGAGTCCGAATAACACGTGTCCTCCGGGGCTTTTACCAACTTTTCGAGCCGAATTTTCCAAAAAAATGTTTATTTTCCAAAGGTGCCTACAAACACATAAAACACCAAAATTGGTACAAACTCGAGTGCCAACAATATATAGTATTGAGATCAAATTAAACACAAAAATGTGTCTATCAATAAACCCATTTGCAGAACATCAATGACAGAAACTAATGCAACCATTACACCAGATCAACGGTTGCGAGACATATATAGGTGTTGCCTTGATTTTATGAGACACATATAAGTGTCTCAATTTTGGCGCAGGAAACGTTTTGAGACATATTAAGAGACGTTTATATGTGTCTCATAATTATTTACCCACGGTAAGTTAAGTGAACCAGTTTTATTGTTCTGGTTATTTAAAGCGACGCATTAAAAAATTAAGAGACGTTTATATTCTTCTCAAATTAAATTCATATTTTAAAAAAATATATATATTATATTTAAAATTTTCTCCACCTGCACATTTGATTTCCAGCACCAGAATACAGGTATATCTAGCCACTCCATTCCCAATTAAATATGAAACCATTATTCAATCAAAACTCCATTATCACATACGAATCCATCCATACAATCAATCAATTCTATTTCGTTGATCTAATAAATTTTAATTTTAACAAAACAAACTATGGATAACAGGTTTGTCTCTATCATTTGGGATCAAGGTTGAGCATATTTAGAGTTTCTTGTTCAATCAATGTCACCAGACTTCATAATGCATATATGCAGTGGATACATTTTCTACAAGAATTTAAGAAATTACCTACAACTTGTTCACTCGAATCGTATTACGCTTATCCAACCCTGTCTTCTGGTTACCTACAACTTGTAAGGTGCGCTTGTTCAATCGACCCTTCCACATAACGTTTGTTACTTGGTAAGTTTCTACAGCTCTTCATCACCCTTCTTAACAAAAACAATGCAATTTAATATGAAACAAGTACCAAATAAAAAAGAATTGCAAATAAAGACGGTAAATGTAAGGTGCATACCTTTCAAAGGGATACATCCATCGGTATCGAACTGGTCCACAAGTAAGCGCTTCATCCTCCAAATGCCACAAGGTGGATGCTAATATAAAAAAAGGAAGGAGGGAAGTACTTTTCCATCACACATAATGCCTCAGAAACCATGAATTTGGCTTGTTGAAGTTCAGTTTTGATTAGAACTTTCTCACACAAGATCCTAAAGAATAAGCTCATCTGGTGAAGCGCCTTACAAAGGTCTGGGTACCTCGGGAAAGCATGTTGAAGCAGCACCGGAAGCAAGTATTCCATAATCACATGATAGTCATGTGACTTCAAACAACTCAGACCCGGATGCTTAACTGTCACATTGTTTCCGAGATTGGATGAAAATACAGAAGGAAACTTCATATTCTTCAAAGTCTGTAAGAAATTATCTCGTTCTTCTTTGCTTAAACGGAAACCGGCAATCAGTACAATTTCCTTTCCTGTTACAGAGTCTGTAGTGATCCACTGCCTACTATGAATGTTCATCTTCCTCATATCTTCTCGTTCTTTGGACTTGCCTTTTATGTCGAGAAGTGTATCTATCAAATGCTCAGTAAAATTCTTCTCGACATGCATTACATCTACACAGTGACGGTAAGGATTATACTTCCATAGATGGGCCCTCTTATAAAAATCTTTACTTGGAGAATCAACAGCATCACAACCAACTTCCTTATAATATCCCTCTTTCTCTTTTTTCCAGCTTTGGAAAGCTTCCCAGGTAAATACTCAATATTCGAAGTTTTTAACAATACATCTTCTCCACTTAATCGAGGTGGTGGAAATTTTCTCTCTGCAGTCTTTAGACCTAGATATTTTCCAGACCTGAATGGATGCTGTATCTTAAGAAACTTGCGGTAGTTTAAGTACACTATCTTCCTGCAGTGACCCAGCCATATACTTTCTGTCTCATCAGCACACAAAGTACAAGCTTTATAGCCATGTTTCGTACACCCTGACACATTTCCATAAGCCGGTAAATGATGAATACTCCACATAAGAATGGATCTGCAGATAAAAGTTTCTTTTCGATACATATCAAAAGAAGCGAACCCATCAATCCAAAATTTAATCAATTTATCTATCAAAGGTTGAAGAAACACACAAATGGCTTGACCCGGCGCCTTCTGTCCCGGTATTAAGAGCGACATTATCTGAAATTCTTCTTTCATGCACAAAGAGGGTGGAAGATTATACATCACCAATATTACCGGCCAATAACTGTAACTAGTGCGCTGAATTCCCCGCGGATTGAAGCCATCAGTGGAAATACCAAGCCAAACATTTTGCGCCTCAGCTGAAAAATCAGGCCACCTTGTCTTCATATTCTGCCATTGGAGTGAGTCTACTGGATGACGCATATACTTGGGAGAACTATGTGCTTCATCATTCCATGTCATGTAGCGTGCTATCCATGATATGGTATAGAATCTCCTAAGTCTCGGAGTAAGCTTAAAATGTCTCAATACCTTGCAAAGAACTTTCGTAGTTATTTGTCCATATTTACCCTGTTTCACTACATACCTAGATGCTCCACAGTTGGGACACACAGTTTCCTTCTCATTTTCTTTTCGGTACAAAACACAATGATTAGGACACGCATGAATGGACTCAGCCTTCATTCCTAGATCTATCAACATAGATTTCATTGTTGGGTATTTTGCAGGAAAAGTGTTTCCTTTTGGGAACCAATTTTTCAATCGTCCCAAGAGGTATGTAACACTATTTCTTGACCAACCAAACATCTTTTTCATATGTTGTAGTTCTACAATTACACTAAGTGTTGTTTCATCACACCTTCATAAGCTGGATAAATCTTTTCCTTCGCCAACTCCTTATACTTGTGGTATTTCTTACCTAGGTATGGCTCCTCACCACCTTCGTTCACATCCTTATTTAACCCTTCAAATATTCCATACGCCTTGTCGACGAAATCCCCTAATCTACATTGTTCACCGCTAATGTTCTCTTCTACATGTTCCTCAATAGAAATTTCTTCCTCTACATTGTCTACACCTACATTTTCAACATCCACATTTTCTTCTACATGTTCCAGCACTACTTGTGATGATGTGGTGGACTTCTTTCCATGTAGACACCAAAGTACATATGACTTGTCTATCAAGTGTAATCTAAATGATACTTGACTAGAGCAAAAGACAAAGAATACTTATTTCTACAAATACGGCAAGGACATGGACATAATGGTGAACTTTTTATCCTGTTACTATATGCAAAATCGATAAAATCAGACACCCCTTTTCTATAGACATCACAGAACCTATCTTACTCATTCATCCAACCTTTATCACCTACTTGCACCATTCTACAACAACATAACATAGAATGTTAATCAAGGACCAAACACAACAATCTTCACACAAGCATGAACACCAACAGAAACTAATATTGCAACAAAAGTGTTATTTTTTAATATTAAAGCAAGACAAACCCATATATAATAACACTCTAAAATTCAAATGAAAAATAATGCAGAGTATACATAAGAAAAAACACATCAATCAATCTATAAAACATCGTCGAATAACCAAATGCTGTCAACTGAAACATGTTATAGTAACCAGCAAAACATGTTATACCAATCCTCTACCATAATCATAACCCTTCTTAAAAATCATATATGTTATTATAACAAACTAGCAAAACTCACAGACCCATGCTTAAATCACAATGAATCAGCTAACAAACAAAAAAAAATAGCAATTCTTCTGAGATCTATAAATGCTAAGAAAAACACAAAAAACTAAACCCTTACTTGTTTATCATGTTTATCTGGTCTCTACATCAACTACAACCAAAAATTTTCATCTATTTTCTTTCTATCATGAAGAATTCTGAAAAACTCTTAGCCTGGTACTGCAAGGGGAAATCAGAATGGAACTTATATGACTGCATCTTTCACTATGTGGAATATTTGGAGAATGAGATTGTGTTTGACAGTAAGCATATCAATATTGATGCTAAACTCAGGCAAATAACACAATCTAGAATGGACTGGTTGACTGCACGATAAACACCCAAGTTTAAAAAAGAGTTAGATTTCTATGTGATTCAAAAACAAAATCAGATTAAGAATATACCAAGTGATCAAAAACTTTATTAAAGAATATGAAACTCCCTTCTGGGAGACATTTTCTTATCAGATATCACTCACTATTTCCAAACTGAAAATGAAGAAACATTGACCAAGCAAAAAACATGAAATTATTCATTTCACCGCAAGCAAAAGACATTGATAACATCAATCGATATGTTCCACAAGGATTGGAGGACTGGACATCACATATTTTTCACAGCATATTTCTCTCCAACCTAATCAATAGCTCGTTCAAAGAATTATATATAACATGAATTAAAAACCAACTAAAACATGGCAAAAACCTGATGAAGTTGTGCATAAAAGCAGCATCTCACAGACTTGTATTAATATTAATTCATTTTAAAACACTAGCAGAAAAAAATGCACTCAACACTTCACAACTGCAAGAACATGTTAAAGATTAAACACATCTATCATACTTATGAACCTTATTCTCTAAACCAAATATCAAAAACTGTATAATAACAACCAAAACTCACAGATCCACGGTGAAATGGAAATAAGTTCCACTTAATATCAAGCAAAACTCACCGAGCTTTATTCTCTAACTCAACACTTCAACAACCGCAAAAATACTGAATATCAAGTACATAACCCTCAAAAGGAAATCAGTTCATATAAAAACATAAATCAAACACCCCAACTAGCAAAATATGCTTAGAGGTAATACCTGAATCTTCAAGGATTTTAGTTCAATCTTCTTCTGCGAATTTCAAAAACAAAAATTAGAAATCAATTTTTTAGGGTTTTGAATCATATTTCGATTTCTGTAAAAAGGATATTTCCTACCTGAGGATAGAGATTCCTAGGGTTTCTACTTCTTCAATTGAATCTGCTTCTTATCAATCTTCTTCTGCGAAAATCAAAAACAAAAATTAAAAATCAAATTTTTAGGGTTTATCAACCAAATTTCGATTTCTGTAAAAAGGTTCTTTTTTACCTGAGGATAAAGATTTCCAGGTTTTCTACTTCTTCAATTGAATCTACTTCTGAGAGTTTCAATCAAAAAACAAAAATCAGTTTACAAAATCAAAGATTTTGATTCGTAAAAGGGTTTTTTATATTAGTTTTTAGGCTTAGAGAATCATAAATCGGTAGAAGATTTTGGTTTAATTTCTGGTTTCGGTTTGATTTAGGTTTCTCTTGATTTGTCTAACCCAATTTCACTCATTTTTTTCTCTGGTTTTTTTTGAGTGGAGAAGAGAGCGAAGAAGAGTTAAGTTCCGGAAGAGACAAGTGGGAGAGAAAGAGTTGGACGAGTTTGTTATAAGGACCGGATTTTTATTTAATATTAAATACTGTTTAAATTTCAAAACAACCCAAAATAAAGGTGGGAACTAAAATAAATGTGGGAATAAATGCAAATCATGTTCAAATGATTTGGTGTGAGACAAAGATATAAAATTATTGGGGGGAAATTTAAGAGGGAAAATATTGTGAGAGATTTAGAAAATTGGAAAAGGAGAGAATTTTGGGGGAAGTAATTTGGAGTTTTGGAAAGGAAATAAAATGGAATTATAATGAAAAATAAATGATAAATGAGATATATATTAGAATTATTAGATTTTGTAGAGACACATTTTAAGACACTTGTAAGAGTAGTTAAAAAATCATAATTAAAGCTACTCATATTTTTTATTTGAGACTCTTTTATGAGTGGAAGCACTAAAGACATATATACATGTCTCGAACCCAAAAATCGATATGTCTCAAATCGGGCCATATGGTGTAGTGAACAAGAATGTGATAAATGGTAATTCTACTACCAACTGTGTAAACTGAAGCCCGACCATTAGTTATTAAGAAAGGACAATGCTGTTTATTTCCTTCAAAAGGTAATAGCATAATCAGTTTACCTTCACACATGTGCACAATATTCTCAGCGCGGTAGCCAAAAGATGAATCAAAGCTTGTGAATATACTGAACTATTGTGACATTCCTTCCCCAAAATGCCTTGTATCCCTGGCATGAAGATTTAAGAGTTTCTTGAGAGCTGAAAATACCTGTAAATACAGTTGTAACTTATAGGATGTCCAACTATCCACTTTTAAGTTCTAGTCAGTACATATACTATCCACAAGCGAGACTAATTTCTTCAATATTAGTTTCATGATACAAAACTCTAAAAGTCAAGCAATATAAGGGAAGGACATAATGTGTTTCCAAAACTGAATCATGCCAATTCAAGCTTCGTTCACCAATCTCACCTGCAGCAGCTAATTCCTTCCTATGCTCCTCGGGTAAAAGTAATATAGTAGATCGATGTTGCTGGAGATGAACAAGCATAACACAAGAAGAACTATGAAGTAAAGTGACCAGAAGTACTCCCACCTCTTCAAACTTGTATATACTAACCCTGGTGATGTGATATGCCGCTGAACTAGTGGCTCTTGCACAAGCATATGCTGTAATCTGCCTACACCTAGCCGAGCCTCATCAACAACCCAATCAGCTTCTTTGAATCTTTTATCCATTCTCATAATTCTTTTGCAGAACTCCACATCTCTGTGATGCCTCGATCTTGTCTCGTAACAAGAAAACACCCCACTGTCACAAGGAAAGTGCTGTAGAGATGTAATCAAAGTGAGGATACCCATTATAGTCCACATAATTCCATTCTCCTTTATTTCCACCACCCATAAAAGCATTTCTCCTAGGCTAATAACTTCTTGTGGTTGGTGTTCCAGACTACACAGCTGACAACTACTCGAAGGATTGCGACGAACATTTCCAAAAATGTGGATGAACCACTCATTTAAAATGTCACGTACAATATCACCATCAACTCCATTAGCTATTCTCCATTCATAGTTTTTAGGTATTGGCGGCACGAGTGAATGATGCTGGCATATTGGAATCTCAACTTGGGTACCTCACAGCTAGAGTAGCTCATCGATTGATATCTTTTTGCTTCTATCTTCATAGAAACACCATTGTAAAGCTGTAACATGTGATTCTCATCCCAGATGACACTCCAACAACTACTACCACACAAAAAAATAGATCCAGGTGATCGGAGTAATTCAATGAACATCCATACATAGCCAATACCCGTTCTCATACCCCATAAACCAATTGAAAACATTACTTCAATTAACTCGAAAGTATCACTACTGTCAAAAGAATTGTCACTATCACTAATCATTTTAAGCACATTCCAATTCGCATTTCCCACACCCCTAGGACTTAACAATTTGAACTGCCACTTCGAGGAGACCACCAACTGTAATGCAGTTGGAAACTTGGTTTCACCAACAGTCAGATAAATTCCCACTGTTCCCTCAGAAAATTCTGTCCATCTATTACCATTTTCTATGAATACAAACACATTCAAATACTCCTATAACATTTCTGAAGAATACTCATGAAAATCATTCATCCAGGTTGACCCCATAAGAACAAGCATACCAGAAGTAATAATACTCGAGCAAAACTTAGAAAAAATCTTAAACGACTCTAGCCACCTTCCTCGATCGAATACCCTTCCAGTAAAATCCCCTCCACAATGGAGACATGCTCCACTACTCAAACTGCTCACTGTAGCAATATATATTTCAAGTAAAGCATATCTCATCTTCACAATAACCATTGAGTGTGCTATGTCAGCAGTCAATGTGTTACAATCTTTATTATCTCCTTGCAATGTTTTCACAAGCAGTGTAGCCACACCAATTACAGAACTACTGAGATTCAATTGAACCAGCTCATAATTATTGTTTCCCTTAAACTTCAGTAATTTCTGAGATAAATCCAAACTTGCTGCAACTAACGGTTCCGAATAGGAATTCCAAAAACTGATCTCACACATTTTACCACGATTAAACAATATACAACCATAATCAAAACTAGGTAAAACGGCACACAGAAGCTCATTTGAATTCGCAATAGACAGTTCAAAACAATATCCATGAACAAATTTTAACTTCGAAATAAGGTCATCAGTGTATTTATCCAGTAATTTAGACCCCTCAAACTCCTTTTCACGATCAAATATCAGCCGAGTATAGTCAGTACTAGAATAAGTATCACACATAGAAGTAGTTTGAGTTAGGAGAGTGAAGTATAACCTGATAAATTTGATGAAGTAAGAAGGAAATTGGTTTAGGTTATTATCTGTAATAAACTTTCGACATTCAAACTGTCGAATCTCTTTATTAAATTTCTGGTTTAGTATCTTGAAGTCTATAACCTCATCGTCTGCAACCCTTTTACTTTGAGAATCTAAAACAATATTAAGTCCAGAAGTGAAGGGTTTACCTTCTTGGTAGTCTAGAAACCTTAATTTAGCTTTGAAATACTGAACTGAATCTGTAGCGATCGATCCATCGAGATCAGAGAAATTGATTTTGGTGTAGATCAAAAATTAACTTCTCCCATAGTTGGTGGCATCTTAGAACCTTGAGTGAAATCGCTCACTGATTTTGATTTAGTAGACGTTACTTCTTCGGGATCGATTTTGGGTATGAATCCAGATGGGGATTTCGGCAAGCCTTCATCTTTCACTTTGCTCAAACGATCCTGTATGTCCTTCAATTCAGCAGATAAATTCTTAATGTTGGTGATAAGCTGTGGTGAAGGATTTATGCAATTATCATTGAATTCCCTAAGTCTTTATGAACACTCATCAGAGAATCAACCTTCTTAGCTAGCTCATCAAATTCTTTTTGATTCTCCATTTTAACCAGGTCACTCAGGAAAGAGTGCTCTGATACCATTTGTAGTGATCTACACTACAATTGATATACAGAAACAACTCTCAATCTCTAAGGATAGAGATTATTGAAGAAGAAGGGAGGAATTGGAGGGTTAGAAGAAGAATTAGTCATGGAAGGGGAAGAACAGATGAAATAGGGAGAAAAGAAATATTTGATTAATTCATTTGATGCCGATTCCTTACAATAGACTCAGCTTATAATGTTGCAGTTCTATTCACAGACAGAAATACCTAGGCTACCCTTCTACTAATAAAAAAACTACGAAAATAACCCACTGGTCTAAACGTCATGAAGCTCGGTTCATTCTATATGACTCAATATAAGAATTATATCTTCCCTACCATTAGAGCGTAGCTCGGTTGAACTCACCAAGCGTTGGTATGTCAAGTTTGGTTGTCATATTTTAGTGTGTCAAAACTCATCTATGTCGCTTGATTGTAAACTAGAGTCAACTTCGTTTATGTTAGACTAGAAAGTATAGGAATGTTGAGACATACAAGTATTACTTCGAAGACCTGAAGAATGTGAAGAAGAAGCGAACTACAACGACAACATCATCCTTCCTATTGAGGTTAGTAATATTGGCTTGAATTGTTTCATTCCTAACGTATCTTTCAAGTCGTGCAATATTGAAAACATAACTGCGAAGCTGTATATACTGTACATATTGTATAATACTCTAGTGATGTGACATGGTCATATTAGTATGATCATAGTATTGGAGAATTAGACTACGAAGTATAACGCTTATCTTTTGAACTTCGTAGATATGACATCGACATAATCTTGTATGTACAGTTATGATTTACGTGAATGGGTTATGGTGAATATTTCATCCTAGGAAAAAATGTTTTACATTTTTTTAAAGGAAGTACATTCATGAACTTGTTTATGCATCGAAAGGGAAATTGTTAGACTTATTAGTATGGTTATTCATTGCAAATCTTTGGATTACCAATATGTGTGAGATGGTAGAACCGATCATAACTTTGTTATGTATCTTGGTACAACTAATCACAAGTGCTTGACTTATGATGTGGTATGACTAGTTTTTATTAATTAGTGTAACTGATCCTAAGTAATCACCATGAGATGGTATGATCGATATTTGTAATTGGTGTGACCGATCCTAGTAATTTGTGTGACCGATCACGAAGTGTTGTGTAATCGATCCTTGTGATTGGTAACCGGTCCTGATAATTGGTGTAACCGATCCTGGTAACTGGTGAGACCGATCACAAGCAATACCATGAGAATATGGTAACCGGTCCTGATAATTGATGTAACCGATCATGGTAACTGATGTAACCGGTCCTGGTAACTTGTGTGACCGATCACATGTATTTCCATATTGAGGTATAACCGATCCTAGTGATTGGTAGAACTGACTAAACCCATGTATGTGTTTTAATCAAACGCATAGTAATCTTGGAATACAAGAAAACCAATTCTAAACTTTTTTGGAATTGTGGTATAACCGATTCCAAGAATGTAAATCCATGTAAATATGAATAAGGATTTACAGTGAAGAGATGTCAATATACTTTGAACACGTACATTAACTCTTATCATTTATTGTTTAAAGATATTCCTTAGTACTCAAGGAGATCCTGTACCGAAATAAATTGAGAATCTTTTAATTAAGGTTTTTGGTTTTATATGCTTTAATTACCAGTAATTAAATGCATATCTCTAGAGAATAAAAATTAGTAATTTGCATTTACTAATTGGATATTTTCTATTGAGAGATTTCAGAAATTTTGGACAAGCATTTATTGGAATTAGGAAAACCGAATTTTGCTGTTCATTGCATATCTTGAGAATATTTTCGATTTTGGAAATTCCTTGGTGTCCAAACATCCTTGGTCTATAAATACCTAAGTTTGCATATCCAGCAAACTATCCTAAGAGCCAGGAAAACTTCATTCTTGTTGTTTCTGGTGGAGCCTTCTAATCGGAGAGGAAAGTATCCTAATTAGGTGAAATCTCTTACGAGCGCTCGTTTAAAGACTTATGGGGGATGGAGAAGCTCTACGAGTACCATTGGTGGGAAGCTAGATAATTGCAGTGTTATTAGTTTTCGATTGATTTGATTGACTAACGGTTGTTGAAACTTTGATTGCACCTAGTTTGTTTATTCTTGAGGATCTTCTCTTTTGATATAAGATTCACTCAAACTAGATCGAAGTATCGACGAGATCTTTAGAAATGTTTGTAAATCTAAAGACATCTCGTGATAATTCATTGTTAACAGACTCCGTTTTGTGTGTAATTGATCACAAGAGATTCAAGTGGTGTTGTGCAAGTGTTTATTGAAGATCAAAGAAGATTTGTAGACGAAGAAGATTTAGTTCTCATATTTTTGGTGTGCACAAACCTTGATCGGCTGGGATCCAAATAGAATCGGATTTATTCGATTGATTAGTTGCGTGAGATCGGCATTCTCAATATATCTCTTTGATATTTATTTGGATTGAGTGCGAATCTAAACTTGACTACTTTGGTAGTTATTGGATAGATTTATCTAATCAGGCAAAGGAATTTATTAGATTAAACTGAGGAGCCTTTGCATATGACTTGAGATATCTTTATCTTGAAAGAATCAAAAGAGTTGTTACAGTGCGTGCACTGATCGAAGTCGGAAGCTCAGGGATGCTGAGGAAACTAAGTGAACTAGGGTAGTTGCTTGGTCTCAACTATACGAAGTTGGTATATATTTTGTATACCGGTTTAATTTTGAAAGTATTCAATTCTGGACTTGGTCCCGGGGTTTTTCTGCATTTGCAGTTTTCCTCGTTAATAAAATCTTACTGTGTGATTTACTTTTGTTTTCCGCAATTATATTTTTTTATATAATTTAAAGTAAATTACAAAAACTTTAACTCCGATATACTTGATAGTGATGCTATAGAGTTTGGTTGAGTCTGAACCTATTATCAAGTATCACACTTTGGTAGTCGTATTGTCTCGATCTCGTATCCATAGACAATCACACAAAGAGTGAATACCGATTCGTTGCGTTGTCTCGACTTTGTCCATAGACGATTAATTTTGGTAAGAGGACTTATAGGTGGATAATTAAAAGATTGTGGTGTATTTGGGTACCCTCGTCTTTTCACCTATCCATGTACCAGACGTAGAGATTAAAGATCATCACTTATTTCCTGGCGGTTATGCAATCAAGGAGGAAAGAAGATTCCTAGAGAACATCTTACGGAATCCTTTAGCACAATATTTACAGAGTGTAACCGTGGCTAGATCAATACTACAATTCTCAAAATAGTTTACTCCTCTTTTAACAAGATATAAGTGCTTAACCTATGAGAACATATGAGATATCGTTATAATCACCAGAAATATGACAACAAAGAGAAAATCTCACGAAATAAGCGGTACATATATATAATCCATGAAGATTAGGTATTGCGAGTCATCTTCTAAAATAAAATTTACTTAAGTAAACGGTAAGCATACAAGATGATAATATTTGGAATAGTTAATGTAACACAAACAAACTACTTCAAAAGTTAGTGTTCCTCGTTAAAGAATAAGAATAAAAATTCCTATAAGGAGTTAACTAGTAAAAATAAGGAAATAAAGCATGTAATTAGATACTAGTAGAAACATCATTGGTTTTGAGACGTTTGAGTTTGTCTTCAACACCATCCACGAACTCTATAGGGAAAATCTCTTTATTGAGGAGATCATTGACATGCGATTTCATGAGAACAAGGTCAGAAGAAACCTTTTTCAACTCAGTCCTTAGCATGTCTTGACTTTCAAGGCTCCAACAAGTGGAAACTTTTCTTCTTCAAATTGTTTAAGAAAATCTTAAACAACATTAGCTTAGATCATCTCTTCTTGTTCTACATCTTGATGGTCATATGAAAAGTAGCAATAGGCATTAAGATGATACTCAGTAGCATTAGAATCTTCAACTTCATCTTCTACCAGAGTTATTTCCTTTTTCCCTTTTGACCTAATACCACTGCAGTTGTTATCAAGAGCTTCTTCCATGTTTTCGTGAGACAGAACACCTAACATGGGAGGATTATTTGAATACAGGAGAGACTTGAATGAGAAAACTCAATTCAAGTGCAAGGAATTTATAGTGGTAAACTCAGAGGTGTTTCCAAAAAAAAAAAAAATAAAATAAAATAAAATGGAAAACTTATTTGGAAGTCGAGTTAAAACAGGAAACAATTGGTGAACCGTTGATAGACACATTTTTGTGTCTAAGTTGTCCTCAATTTTCTATATTGTTGGTACTCGATTTTGTACTTATTATGGTGTTTTGTGTGTTTGTAGGTATTTTTGGGAAATAAACATTTTTGGAAAAATCGGCTTGAATAATTATGCGGAGCACCCCCGGAGGACATTTGTTATGCGGACTCTCTACTTCGGTTAAGGGGCACCTCAGTGGGCATCTAGATATTCGCACCCCCTGTCGTGGATAAGGGGAACCCTTCTTCTTCATTTGTAATTTTATTTTTTCACTTTCCATTTTGGACTTTGGACTTGGACATTCGTTTATTTTTAAACCATACGGAAGGGTAGTATTTTAAATATTAAACCGTTTGCATAGAAGGACGACAATTACGATATTGCCTCGGCCCCTCGGGTTCGCACACTGACATTGGAGTCGTGGCCCGAGTCGAATACAATGGTTCATCCCCCGTCTGGAACGAGAGGTAAGTTTGTCGAAACACTCGTGAATCCCCTGTCAGCGGGTTACTGTATTCCTTCGTTTGTATATATGTCGAGGAACTGAATACGGCTGCTTTAATTTACTAGTAAAGGGAAAGGCCTGGACATACAAGATAAGGGTTCGGATTTCATCACCATTCTCTACTTGCCCGCCTTAGGAAAACGATACCAAACGCGAACTCAAGCTTAAAATACTGACTAGAACGAGACCGATAGGGTAACGAGCTTAATAGGAAAGTCATTCGAAAAATATTGGTTACTCTTTTAAGCATACTTTTGTGAGTTGAATGCGCCGCCTTGTAATGCCGGTGAGGCCTTGGGTATCAAAGCTCCACTGAGATTCCCTCGTCTCTATTCAACTTACTTTAACTCAGACTGATTCTTGCTTAAATGGTAACGAATTCCCTTTAGAAGGATTAGAAGCTGGTCTAGAAACAATCTAAGTGGAGCCATCATGCTTTTTGTTTGCTAGAAATCAGTAGGTTTGCTGTGGTGGAGTCAGCCTTGTTTGTGTTTTCATAGAACTTCCCTTCCTTTTAGGATTTTTTTCTATTTAATTTTGTTTTTTAGTGTATGCCCGAGGTTATTAGAGAGGGGGATTGGAAAAGAGACAATCTAGGTCGATTTATTATAGAAAAACATAATAATTCTTCTTGTGGATCGGGGAGCTCGAAGACTCTTCTTTTGAGAGCCCTGTTTTTGGAAACTTCAGTTTTGAGAATCTGTCTCTTCGTGAAGAAAGTACCCCTAGTACTTCAGCTGTGCCAGCAATGTCTACTTTGAAAGATTACATGTACCCGACTAGGACTAACCGAGAATCGTGCATTAAATTGCCAGCATCTACGGCTAATTATGAGTTGAAACCTGGTATCCTTCATATGGTCCCTATATTCTTAGGAAAAGACGATGAAAACCCTTACTTTCATGTTAGGGACTTTGAAGAAGTTTGTGGAACAATTAAGATTAAAGATCTTAGTGATGAAGTTTTGAAAGGATGTTCCTATTTTCCTTAAGAGATAAAGCCAAGTCCTGGCTGAATAACCTACCATCTGGGTTTATAGAAACATGGGACGAACTTACTACTGCTTTCTACTTAAAGTTTTTCCCTAAGCATAGAACCGCATCTTTTAGGCAGAAAATTATTTCCAGTGTGCAGCAAGAAGGAGAATCTCTTTATAGGTTTTTAGAGAGATTTAATGATCTTTTTTCGCAATGTCCTCACCATGGGTTCGAGAAAATGAAACTAGTTGAAATTCTTTATGACGGTTTAGACTATTCGACCAAAGCTATGGTCGAGTCTATGTGCGCTGGTATGTTCACGATTAAAATCACTGATGAAGCATTCTCCTTCTTAGAAGATGTGGCTGAAAAATCCCAACAGTGGGAGTCTTGCGTTGAACCCCCTAAAAGATTCTTGGTTAATATAAGTAGCACCAATGTGGTAGATACGAGTTTTGCATCAGATGCTAAGTTTGCTTCTTTGTCTAGAAGGTTAGAAGCTTTGGAAATGGGTCAGTCTAAAAATAGGTCCATTGTTGAACCTAATGATAGAATTAGAGCCTCTCAAGTCTCTAGTTGTGGAATAGAACCCGATAACTCGTTTTGGGAAGGTCAGGTTAGTGAAGAGCAAGCCCATGCTATCTATAACAACTCTAGGTTTGAAAACTTTCAGGAGTTTGACCCATAATCATATACCTATAACCCTGGTTAGAGAAACCATCCTAATTTTTCTTGGTCTAAGGGCCAGAATCAAGGTCAGTCTAGTAATTCTCAACCTCCCCCAGGTTTTGGTTATTCTAAGAACTTTTCGGGTCAAGCCCAGTTTCAGAACCCTTCTGAAAGTAAAATGACTAGCTTAGAGGAATCTCTTAGTATATTGACAAAAAGCCAAGATATGTTAGCAAAGAGCCAGAAATGTTAGTAAAGAGCCAGGTTAGTTTTCAACAGGAAACCGAACAAAATTTTCAAACTACTAATCAGACTCTTGCTAAGTTAGAACTTCAAGTTAGTCAAATAGCTAAGACTCTAAGTGAAAGAGATAACGGAAGTTTCCCTAGTCAGCCACAACCAAATCCTAGAGGATTTCATCAAATATCTTTAGTTGGTGAGAAATCATCAAACCATGTGAATTCAATAACAACCCTTAGGAGTGGTAAAACGGTAGACAATAAGGTAGCCATGCCTAGTGTACTTACTGTGGTTCCAGCTTCTACTTCCCAAGAGGAACCCGTAGCTGAGGAAACTGAAACAATCTCTAAGGACTCCCAAGAAATTCCTGTTGAGCCCGGCTTTGTTCCCAGAGCCCCATTCCCACAGTTGTTAGCCCCAACAAAGAAGGAGTCGACTTTCAACGAGATAATGGAAACATTTAAGCAGGTGAACATTAGCATTCCATTTTTAGAAGCAATTAGGCATATGCCTGCTTATGCCAAGTTCCTTAAAGATCTTTGTACACGAAAGCGTAAGCTTAATGTCCAAAAGAAAGCCTTTTTAGTTGGTCAAGTAAGTTCCATTCTTCTGAACCAAACATCCCCTAAGTATAAGGACCCTGGAAGCCCCACCATATCTTGTGCGATTGGTAATCACATGGTGGATAAATCTTTAATTGACTTAGGAGCTAGTGTTAACTTACTCCCATATCATGTATACACCTATCTAGGTCTTGGTAAGTTGAAACCGACTAAAATGACACTACAATTAGCTGATAGGTCTGTGAAAGTCCCTCGTGTTGTAATAGAGGATGTTCTGATTGAGGTTGATAAGTTTATTTGTCCAGTGGATTTCGTTGCTCTAGGCACCCAGCCTGTTCAGGACCCAAGTGCTCAAATCCCAATGATTTTAGGTCGCCCATTTTTAGCCACAGCTGACGCTGTCATCAATTGTAGGACTGGGCTTATGAACATATCCTTTGCTAATATGACCACTGAACTAAATGTATTTAATGTTACTATACAACCTTCTGAGATCGATGATTTAGAAGAAGTAAATATGATTAACACTTTAGTTCAGGATAATTGGTTTGACACTTTACTGGTAGATTCTCTAGATGATTTTGAGGAAACCATTCTCTTAGATCAGATGTGTGATCAATCTTTAGAAGAAGCTCTTGAGTATTTTAAAGATTCTATGGACCCAGAAATTCAGGAAATTGTTTTAGGTCTTTCTGAGAGTAATGATGACCCTAAGTTTGGGGGCAGAGAACTAGAAGAATATCTTCAATATTTTAAGGACTCTGAAGATCCGGAAATTCAAGCAATAGTTAGAGGTTTGTATATGAGTAATGAAAACCCTAAGTTTGGGGGTAGTGATGGTTCTTGTGATTGTCACGTATCCCTAATTAGAGTCCTTAACTTGGGACTCGATCCTTGTGCGTCTGAGATATTAATTGAGTCTATTCAGACTCCGCAACCCGATCCTCCTGATACTTTCCAGGAGGTAACCCAGGTATTAGATACCCGTTTTTCGTATGAATCTATTTATCGAGACAGACATACGAAGTTCAATTACGCGCCGTAGATAAACCCAGTTATCTTGACAGAAACCTTAGATGAGGACGTGCGCCTTCTTTTCATTTTCTGAACCAGTGCAGTTGTCTCGTACTGGTGTCAGCTCTATTTGGTCTTATGGACCCACAATTTTTTCGATTATTGATATACGACTTTGGAAAGTGACAATTCATTTTGAGGTATTTGGTGTCTAGCTAAAGACATTAAATTTAGCATTTTCTGGGAGGCACCTACGCTCATGCTTACGGTAATATCCTTCCTTATTTATTTTTCCATCCCTCAAGTGGTAACAGTTTCTCCTTGTTCATGCTTTTAAGTTTATTTTTTAGAAACATTGAGGACAATGTTAGATTTAAGTTTGGGGGTGGGGAAGAAACTTTTTGTTAGCTTTTAGTTGCAATAAATAAACTCCAGAGCCTACAAATTTATGCTTATTAAGGTTAGCACTAACCAATCTAAGTGGATGGGAACATCTTGGTTGTAGGAGTGAAGGAACCAATCTGATTATATGGAAACATCTAAAGAGTCTATTCATAAAAGCACATACCTCAGGTGTTAGAATTAAAAAAAAAAAAAAAAAATGGTAGTTTCGCCATATCTCGTTGAATCCTTTTCACCTTCTGTTTTTCTTTTCTTATAAGTGATTAGGTGAAATAGAGTGATTGAGATACCAAAAAAAACTAAAAAAATATTTGAGACCAGACCATCAAACCTACCGGAATAAATTCAATAAAGTCGACCACTGGTGCCCTTGTATATGCCAGTTGTGTTGACCTAGAGTTAGGATTATCACCCGCTGGTGCCCTTGTATATGCCAGCTGTGTTGACCTAGAGTTAGGATTATCACCCGCTGGTTCCCTTGTATATGCCAGCTGTGTTGATATTAATCAAATTGGTATCTCAGTCCATTAGGATAGGTTCACCTTAGTCAACATCAAAACCATCTACGTTTTTCTCGACATTCATCTTCTTAATCTTTCTATGTGGTTGGTTGACTCCGGTTATGATGTACAGAAACTATATGAGTAGAGCTCTATCACTTATATGAATTTTAGTATACTTGAGTGCAAACTCGTGTACAACAATTGGAATTTCGCATCAGGGTACTTCCTCCTGTAGTCAATGAGAGTATGCCAACCAAGGAGATTCTTTAGTGTCTTCCAAGGTTCTGCGTAGATAGCTAGGGTCTGGAGTAAAGGTTTTGTGGGTACACCCCTGTTAAACCCTCCGGAGACAACACTCCGCCGCTAGGGCCACCTAGCGGTTTAACGGCTTGCTGCATGTGCTAATTGTAGTCATTTTATTTTCTAGATTAAATTTTCTCTAGGACTAGCAAATAATAAGTTTGGGGGTATTTGATAGACACATTTTTGTGTCTAAGTTATCCTCAATTTTCTATATTGTTGGTACTTGATTTTGTACTTATTATGGTGTTTTGTGTGTCTGTAGGTATTTTTGGGAAATAAACATTTTTGGAAAAATCGGCTCGAAAAATTATGCGGAGCACCCCCGGAGGACATTTGCTATGCGGACTCTCTACTTCGGTTAAGGGGCACCTCAGTGGGCATCTAGCTATTCACACCCCTGTCGTGGATAAGGGGAATCCTTCCTCTTCATTTGAATTTTGAAAAGTTGCGGGAAAAATCAAGTTTCAACTACCGGAATCAGGGTTGGCAATTTGATCTTGTTTCAGTGAGACTAAAGGGCTAGAATTGATTGGATTTACTCCTATGGGCTAAACAGGGATGATGTATGTGTTGGTTTCGATCCAGTTAGGATGAATATCCAGATTCGAAGAAATCAGTGAGTTACTCACCGGAATAGATTTTT
The DNA here is from genome assembly GCF_003573695.1 of Papaver somniferum. Taxonomy (NCBI): domain Eukaryota; kingdom Viridiplantae; phylum Streptophyta; class Magnoliopsida; order Ranunculales; family Papaveraceae; genus Papaver; species Papaver somniferum. The sequence continues at coordinate 48,787,635 of NC_039363.1, forward strand.
ACAAGATTACGCGAGCAACAGAGGAATTTGCACGTGTTTGGAAGACCCTAACAACTATACGGAGTGTGAAGGAGTTAAATATGTCAACTTGGAAGCTTCAGAACGCGTGAAGAAATCAAAAATCTAAATTATTTCCTGAACAGGCCGTAAAGAATAATGCCGAGTAATAGAGGATTATATGAAGTTATGGCGAGATATTTCGGTGTTGTTGGGTTATAAAATAGTTGATGAGGTATCATAGAGGGGTCACAGAGAGTTTTGGGAGAATTTAGAACATCACATAATCATAAAAAATCGATTTGCAGGGGAGAAATGTTTTCTGCTGGTGAAGAACATACGAAGAACATAAGACCCTTGAAGACAGTCGTATTGCTACAGTACAAACGACAGTTTATATGTATCGTTCTTTGTAACAGTTAGGTTTTTAACAAAAATAAGTGTTACAAACCCGATTTTATTGTTTTTCTCCAATTTTTTTCATTTGTAGCAATAAAAATGAATTTTAAGCGTGTTTCCAACATGATGATGAGCTAAACCCATCCTCTGGCGCGACGGAGGAAGCCAAGTTTCACAAATGTGGTAACTCTATCAATTCTTGTTACGACTATTTGCACTGTTATTCAATTAATTTATGAGTTTCATTGAATGGTTGTGATTACAATTGATGGGTCATGCTTAGCTTAGATATTTTGATGTCCCATGCTTTAGTTTTACACCCATTACTTTCGAAATCTACCTTAGGCAATGAATTAGAGTCAATGAAACTTTATCATTTGAGCTTTTATTGCTTAGAATTGATATATGAACCATATGAGTGTGGAAATTGGTGGAATCCTAGCCCCGGTCTCTCCATATTTTTTTTACAACTCATTTTAATTGAGTTTGTTATTTTAATTTATAAAAATTAAGTCTAAAAAAATCTTCCTTCACAAGTCTCAACGAACTGGTACTTGGATACAACATGAATCTTTCAAATTTTTTGGTACTTGAATGCAACATGAATCTTTTAAAGACCAAATGCAGTTTGCTTGGAATGTTACTGTCATTGGTAGTCCTGCTCAAAAGTTTCAATATAAACTAAATAATACTAGGATTACTTTATCCCATTGGAACAAAATGGAGTTTGGTGATATTCAAAAGAATATTACAAATCTCCATAATAGTGTAGAAAGTGACCAACAAGAACCACCTTCTAATTCTCAGTTTACTAGAGTTACTTAAGGCCTTGACCAAAGACCTTGAAAACTGGTATAAAATCCAAACTAGTTTTTATAAGGAGAAATCTAGAGATAAGCATGTTCTAGATATGGACAACAACACTAAATATTTCCACATCCTGGTTAAAAGAAGGCTACATAGAAACAACATTAGTGCCCTTTGTGACAACAATGGTAACTGTTTTAGAGATAAAAATGACATTAGTCAGCTCTTTACTGATCATTTTAGCTCTATTGCCTGCACTAGTAATCCTGTTTTATCTAATGATGTTTTTAATATACTTCCTTATATTATTACCGAGGATGATAATACCATATTGCTTTCAATTCCTTCTGCTGATGAAATTGCTTGTGTTGTTAAGTCTATGCCAGCATGGAGTTCACTAGGGCCTCATGGTTTCAAAGCTGGATTTTATCAGTATCAATGGAATATTATAGGTAAAGATGTTGTTGATGTTGTTCAGAAATTTTTTGAGACTAGATTCATGCCTAGATGCTTAAATAAGACATACATTTGCCTTATTCCAAAAGTTAAAGTCCCTAAAAAGCCTATTGATTTCATACCTATTGGTCTCTGCAATATTTCTTATAAGATAGTCTTTAAAATCATTGCAAATAGAATAAGACCCTATCTTAAAAGACCTATTTCTCCTTATCAGGCAGCTTTTATACCCAGTAGGTCTATTCATGACAACATTATTATAGCTCATGAAGTAGTACATACTGAAAAGACGAGGATACCCAAATATACCTCAATCTAAAACTTTTTCACCTATAAGTCCTTTCTCCGAAAGTGATTGTCTATGGACTGATTCGAGACAATACAACTAATCGGTTCACACTTCGTGTGATCATCTATGGATACGAGATCGAAAAAATACAACAACAAAGTATGTTTACTTGATAAAAGGTTCAGACTTAACTAAACACAATAGGATTACTATCAAGTAAATAGGAATTAACGTTTGTGTATTTTACTTCTAATTATAATAAAAACAATTATAATTGCGGAAATAGAAAAGTAAAAGACACGGCAAGATTTTGTTAACGAGGAAACCGCAAATGAAGAAAACCCCGGGACCTTATCCAGAATTGAATACTCTCAGGATTAAGCCGCTATACAAAATCAAACCAACTTCGTATAGTTGAGACCAAGCAACTAAACCTATAGTTCACCTAGTTCCGTTTGTATTTCCACGCCTCCAACTTGTAACAAGTCACGTAGTTGGAACAATTCCTTTGGTTCGTATTCTAAACAGTAAAGGAACAACAAATCTGTTTGGTAACAACTCTTTTCAACCAAGTGATGTGAGTTCGACAAATGGCTCTTCCATTTATCCAAATAAACTCCTTTGTCAGGTCCTAAGATCTATCTAATAACAACTACCAAAGTAATTGTCAAGACTTTGCAATCAATACTCTGAATCTTAAAGAATTGTATTGGTGCCGATATACTCAACTAATCAATCCAATCTACCACAGGGATAAACCGATTATAGTTGGATCCTCTTTAACCCAAACAAGTATTATACACACCAAAGATTATGAAACCAAATCAGAAATATTCTTCGTCTTAAGTCTTCTTAGATCTCCAATAAACACCTGCACACAATCAGCTTGAATCTCTTGTGATCAATCACACACAGAACAGAGTCTGTTAATAATGGATTATCACAAGACGTCTTTAGATATACAAACAGTATAAAGATCCCCGTCGAAGCTTCGATCTAGTTTGAGTGAATCTTATATCAGAAGAGAAGATTCTCGCATAAATAAACTAGGTGCAATCAAATTTCAACAACCGTTAGTCAATCAAATCAATCAAAAACTAATAATAAACCTCAATTATCTAGTCTCCCACCAACGGTACTATTAGAGCTTCTCAATCCCAATTAAGTCTTTAAACTGAGCGGTCGTAAGAGATTTCGCCTAATTAGGTTACTTTCCTCTCCGAATAGGCGGCTCCACCAGTAACAACACAACTAGGTAGTTTTGCTGGCTCTGAGGATTAGTTTTCTCGACATGCAAACTTTGATTTTTATAGACCAAGAAAGTATGGACACCAAGGAAATTCCAAAACCGAAAATATTCTCAAGATATGCAATATATTTCCAAATTCGGTTTCCATAATTTCTGGAAATGCTTTGTCCAAACATTGACCGAAAATCTCTTAGAAAATCTCCAACTAGTAAATGCACATTACTAATTTTCATTTTCCAAAAATAAAATTAAAAACCTTAATTAAAATATTCTCAATTTATTTTTTTCGATCCGGGATTTTTCCTTTAGCTATTAAGGAATATCTTTGAACAATAAAAGATAAGCGTTACTGCACATGTTCAAACTATGTCGACATCTTTACTTTGTAAGTCCTCTTTCATACTTACAATCTTGAAACTGATTTGCCACACTTCCAAACAAGTTTGGAAACGGTTCATCTGATTTTCAAGAACTATGTGATTGATTAAGAACACTCAATCACCAATCATGGGTTTCACGGTCCTACGAAAACAAATTTCGGTTCTACCTCCATGTGGGTACTGGAATTAGTCACACTAGCTTTCCAAAATTAGGTTGACTAGGTACTAGGATTGGTTCCCACATATATATGGTATCTAACTTTTACTTGTTGCACATGTCCATAGGATCGATTCCCAATATCTAAAAACGTGTTGCACATGTTCATAAGATTGGTTCCCAATATTTTGAAACTTGTTGCACCTCATACAAGGATCGATTCCTCTCTTGTGATCGGTTGCACCTGTTACTAGGATCGGTTCCCCTTTTCCTAGAGTTGGTCATAACAATTACAAAAAATCGATCATAATCTCAAGTGATTACTTAAGATCGTTTTCACTAATAAAAGTCATACCAATACAAAAGTCAGGCCTTGTGAATAGTTTTACCAAGAACATAAGCAAGTCATGAGCGGTTATACTAATCACACATATTGGTAGTTCAAAAGATATGCAATGAATAACAATACCAATAAGCCTAGATATTTCCCTTTCGATTCACAAAACAAGTTCATGAATTTACTTCCTTTAAGATAATGTAAAACATTGTTTCCTAGGATGAAATATTCACCTCATTCCCATACATAATCACAATAACATTCAAACGATTATGTCGATGTTTTATATATGAAGTTCAAAAGATAAGTGTTATACTTCGTATTGTATTCCTTAATACTACGCCTTACTAGAGTGTAATCATTCATGCTTCGCAGTTTTGTTTTCAATATGCACGACTTGAAAGATATGTTATGGAATGATACATTCAAGTCAAATATCACTAACCTCAAGTGGAAGGATGATGTTGTCGTTGTAGCTCCTTACTTCTTCACTTCTTCAAGTCTTCACGTAATACTTGTAATGTCTCATATCCTAATAATTTCAAGCTAACCTATACGAAGTTGACTCTAGTACATAATCAAGCGACTCTTTAAATGAGTTTTGGTTCACTAAAATATGACAACCAAACTTGACATACCAACGCTTGGTGGTTTCAACCGAGCTATGCTCTAACACATACCATGAAACAAAAAGAAGGTATTGGAGGCACTATGGCTTTGAAACTAGATCTTTCTAAAGCCTTTGATAAATTAGAATGGTACTTTTTGTTGAAGGTTCTTACACATTTTGGCTTTAATGAACCCTTTTGTAATCTTATTCAACAATGCATTTCTACTTATAGTATAAGTGTGTTATTGAATGACTCTCCCTTTCATGATTATTTGCCCATTAGAGGAATCAGACAAGGTGACCCGCTGTCACCTTACTTGTTTATTATGTCTATGGAATTTCTTTCTAGGAGATTAAATAATGCTGAAACTAATAAGGTTATTGCAGGCATTAAAGTCTCTAGAAGAGCTCCTCCTATTATTCATGAGTTTGGTAACATCTCTGTCCGGACTCTGAATTTTGATAAATCTTGTGTCTACTTTAACAAAAATCTTAGTCCTGAAGTTTATTCTGAGCTGGCAGGAAGGCTTAATATGTCTATTGTTGGAGCCTCATAAACTTATCTAGGTGCTCATTTGTTGATTGGACATTCTAAAACTAAGTCTTTTGATCCTATAGCTAAATCTTTTGATGTTAGACTGCATAACTGGAATAGTGTGTCTGTTAATCAATCAGGTTGGACTACTTTGATTAAATCTGTATTAAATTCCCTTCCAACTTACCCAAATGGGTTGTTTCAAAATTCCCATTACTCTTATTGATATTTTTTTTTTGTAGAGTAAGTTCTGATGGGGTCATAGAGGAAACAAAGGTATTAACTTTATAGGTTGGTCCTCTTTATATAAGCCAATGGAGCTTGGTGGTCTACGCTTTAGAAACCTAGAAGTTTTTAACAAAGCTCTTATAAGTAAGATTTCCTGGAAAATTTGCTCTGGAACTGATGATTATTTCATCAAAATTTTGGAAACTAAGTACTTCAGAAACAGTAATTGAAAAGGCGAGGGTACCCAATTATACCTCAAGATAAAACTTTTCCTACCTATAAGTCCTTTCTCCGAAAGTGATTGTCTATGAACTGAATCGAGACAATACAACTAATCGGTTCACACTTCCTGTGATCGTCTATGGATAGGAGATCGAGACAATACAGCAACGAACTATGTTAACTTGATAAAAAGGTTCAGACTTAACCAAACACAATAGGATTGCTTATCAAGTAAATAGGAATTAACATTTGTGTAATTTACTTTAATTATAATAAAAAAATTATAATGCGGAAATATAAAGTAAATGACACAACAAGATTTTGTTAATGAGGAAATTGCAAATGCATAAAAACCCCGGGACCTTGTCCAGAATTGAACACTCTCAGGATTAAGCCGCTACACAAAATTAAACCTAACTTCGTATAGTTGAGACCAATCAACTAAACCAATAGTTCACCTAGTTCTGTCTGTATTCCCACGCCTCCAACTTATGAATAAGTCACGTACTTGGAAAAATTCCTTTGGTTCGTATTCCAAACAGTAAAGGAACAACAAATCAGTTTGGTATCAACTCTCTTCAACTAAGTGATGTGAGTTTGACAAGGGCTCTTCTGTTTATCTCAAATAAACTCATTCGTCGGGTTCTTAGATATATCTTATTCTCAACTACCGAAGTAATTGTTAAGATTTTGCAATCAATACTTTCAATCACAAAGAATTTTATTGATGCCGATCTGCACAACTAATCAATCCAAACTACCACAAGGACAAACCGATTATAGTTGGATCATCTTATACTGAAACAAGTATTGTGCACACCAAAGATTATGAACCCCAAATAAAAAATCTTCAATATCTTCTTTCTCTTCAAATCTTATTAGATCTTCAATAAACACTTGAACACAATAACTTGAATCTCTTGTGATCAATCACGCACAGAACGGAGTCTGTTAACAATGGATTATCACAAGATCGTCTTTAGAACTAACAACAGTCTAAAGATCCCTGCCGAAACTTCGATCTAGTTTGAGTGAATCTTATACCAGAAGAAAAGATTCTCAAGCATAAAAAAACTAGGTGCAATCAAATTTTAACTACCATTAGTCAATCAAACCAATCGAAAACACAAGATAAACCGCAATTATCTAGTTTCCCACCAACGGTACTCGTAGAGCTTCTCAATCCCAAAGAAGACTTTAAACTGAGAGGTCGTAAGAGATTTCACCTAATTAGGTTACTCTCCTCTCCGAATAGGCAGCTACACGAGTAACAATACAACCGAGGAAGTTTGCTGTCACGAAGGATTAGTCTGCTAGAAATGCAAATTTCAAATATTTATAGACAAGGAATTTTGGACACCAAGGAATTTCCGAAACCGAAAATATTCTCAAAGATATTCAATATATTCCAAATTCGGTTTCCATAATTCCTGGAAATTCTCTGTCCAAACTAATAACCGAAAATCTCTTTGGAAAATCTCAACTAGTAAATGCACATTACTAATTCTCATTTTCCTAAAATAAAATTAACAACCTTAAATAAAAGATTCTTAACTTATTTATATTTCGATCCTGGGATTTTCTTCATGTAGCTATTAAGGAATAACTTTGAACAATAAAAGATAAACATTATTGTACGTGTTCAAAGTATGCCGACATCCTTACTTTGTAAGTCCTCTTTCATACTTACGACCTTGAAACCGATTTGCCACACTTCCAAACAAGTTTAGAATTGGTTCATCCGACTTTCAAGAACTATGCGATTGATTAATAAACACTCAATCACAAATCATGGATTTAACGGTTTTACCAAAACAAGTTTCGGTTCTACCTCCATGTGAGTATTGTGCATAGTCACACTCGCTTTCCAAATTTCGGTTGACTAAGTACTAGGATCGGTTCCCCACATATATATGGTATCTAACTTATATGTGTTGCACATGTCCATAGGATCGGTTCCTCTTTTTGGTACAAACTTGTACAAGGATCGATTCCCCTTTGTGATGTGTTACACCTCTTCATAGGATCGGTTCCCCTTTACCCAGATTTGGTCAAACAAATTACAAATTCGATCATACCATCTCAGATGATTACTTAAGATCAGTTTCACTTATAAAATTCATACCAATATATAAGTCAAGCCTTTGTGAATAGTTTTACCAAGGACACAAACAAGTCGTGAGCGGTTATACTAAATCACACATATTGGATATTCACAATATATACAATGAATAACAATCCCAATAATGCCTGGCGATTTCTTTTCGATTCATAAACAAGTTTATGAACTCACTTCCTTAAAACACATGTAAAATATTGTTTCCTAGGATGAAATCCTCACCTCATACCCATACATAATCACAATAACATTTAAACGATTATGTCGATGTCTTATCTACAAAGTTTAATGGTTAAGCAATAAACTTCATATTGTATTCCTTAATACTATGTCTATCTAGAGTGTTCATGCTTCGCAGTTTCGTATTCAATACGCACGACTTGAAAGATACATTAGGGAATGAAACAGTTCAAGTCAAATATCACTAACTTGAAGTGGAAGGATGATGTTGTCGTTGTATCTTATTACTTCTTCACTTCTTAAAGACTTCGCAATACTTGTAGTGTCTCATATCCTAATACTTTCAAGCTAACCTATACGAAGTTGACTCTAGTACATAATCAAGCGACTCTTAAATGAGTTTTGATTCACTAAAATATGACAACCAAACTTGACATACTAACGCTTGGTGGGTTCAACCGAGCTATGCTATAATAATCTCCCCCTTTGTCAATTTTAGTGACAAAACTCTTACAATCATATGGATAAACAAATTACAAGAATTCATTACACATACGCTTGATTCCTGAATACAACAACACAATAACCTGCATTCTTTCAATCCTTAAATACCGATGTTGACATTATAATAAGAAAGCTAATACTCCCCCTAAAGGTGAGATAGGTAGATTTAATCAATCCGCACGTCTTTGTTATACCATTTAATATTATATGTTACTCCCCTTTAGTCTATGCTTTCACTCTTTCGTTAGATAATTGTTTAAGCATAATTGTTCTTTTCCTTAGTGATACCAATCAATATAAAATCAATACCAGTATCACTTGTTTACTCCATATATTTATCCCCGTTTTTGTCACAAAATGACAAAGAAACGAAAAAATAAAGGACAACACGAAAAGAATCTTACAAATCTCAAAATAGACTTGCAAACCTATAGAGTTAAGCACGAGGGTTCCACACATCATTTTTGATAACCAATATCAAAACCGAAACTAAAAAGTAATTTGTTTTGATATGTTATCAAGGAAACAATTGTCCGAAGCAATTTTCCCAATTTAGTTTAGCAAACCAAAAATCAACTAAGCGCCTTAGTCCCTTTGCTAAACTGATTGTACAAATACAACCGCTTCATTCGATAAGACCAAAATAAAGATAACTCTATTTTTCTCACCAGGTTCTAATTATCCATATAACTTAGACCTATCAATTTTAAACAAGACAAGTGCTCGGTTAGTTAACTAGCATTTCTTGTTAAGGCATTCGATTAGACTTGAATAACTGAAACCTCCACTTTGATAAGTTTAACTAAGATAAAACTTAGCTTCTCTTATCCGGAATCAAATTGGACTAAACAACTCATCCCGTAAACCTTTCGTTAAGCCATAAATAATTCATACAAACCAAATAAATCAACTTGCATAATTATTCACATCAACCGAGAGCAATTGAATCAACATAATCATTAAAACACCACAATTGCACCGAAATTTTGTAAGCCTAAACAATTGATACCACGCAATAAAGCAAGATAGCAATAGTTTTTCTTAACCGGAACCAATTGAATCACACACACATCCATACACACATCATGGAATAAAACATCAATTGTACCGAAATTTTGTTAAGCAAAAGCAAAATATATATGAAATAAAAATCAGGCTTTTCTTAAACAGGAAAACTATTAACTAACAACATTGTTACCTCAAATTTCGCATCCACTTCTCCAATATGTTTGCATCTTCTTCCAGGGATAATTGATATCGAAATATCATTATGTTTTCATCCTTATACAAAAAAAAAGAACAACAACAACCAACCTTTACCAGAGAAAGGTTGAAAACCGGTTTTTAACTATTGCAAGCAAAAGTTGAAAACCGTCACACATATGCTTTTATGCTAAACCAAACCGATTCAACATATTGTGACTTTTTCACATATTGTTTCTACCAGAACCCCTCATGATCCTTTGATAAATCCTACCAACACGGGCTAGAACTTAATCCTGCTAAATCAGAAAGTCACCCAAACCATAATGGTTCACAACATTATGAAATCGAATATCAAGGTTAGAAAACCGAAATCGAACATACCATAAACACAAATGCAATACACCATAAATATTCATTAAAGAATCAAGTATTTCAATTACCTCAATTTTGTAGGGAATTGAATTGCGAAAACAACGCAAAAAGAATGAGGTCATTCCGAGTTCGTACGAAGAAGTTATGGGCAAAACAGTTTTACACTTCTTCGTATGGGGACCTCTCACCAGGATCGGTTCCCCATATTGCACCTATCACTAGGATCGGTACCCCAGGTGTTACTTGTGACAGATCACAACACTAAATTGTTTTTGACATGACTTTTGCACACAATGTCCGAATTCAGTGATTTTTGGCTCGTTTTAACCGTAAAAACAAGAGATACACATATATGATAAGTAGATATCAACATCATAAACTCATAATTTCCGTTTCTATCAAAACCTCAAATATCGATAGAGAAAGTATGAGTATAGGAGAAAAGAAATCTCCTAAAGATGTTAATTAGTCATATAATAACCGAGAGATCATGTGCTCAGTTTCATGTGCTTCCTCACCTTTCAAAAAATTGAGCACCAATGTGAGTATGCACATTATAACACAACTAGGTTGTGTTGAGTTGATCCTTATCTTGTTCGTCACGAGTGACTAAGACAGAATCATCATTCTTGACCTCTTGCTTGGTCTGTTTTCTCTTGTTCCATCTCTTGTTTTTCTTCTTTGACTTGTGATGAAGAGTGTCATTATCACAACCTTTACTAGTACAAGAGATTCAGACAAAATTTCTTTCTTTAGCCTTTCAAGAAGACTCTTGTAATTATTGTCACCAACAATTAACAGCTGAGAGTCATTCTTATGACTAACTTTTGGTCCCTTCTTGGCTATATAGGACTTCGGGACCCATTTAGAGTTGGGTTTTGCAGGAGCAGCCTTCTCCTTCATACCATTAGGATCATTGTCCTTTTTAATATTTTGTGAAACACCCTTTATCCAATTTGGAACATCAGATCTTTTCTTTGCGTTTACAAAGTTACCTCTCTTTATATAATTGGGTATTTTATAAAACGACCTTGTCAAGTGATATGAAAAATTTGAACTATCATTATAATAATTCTTTTTCCTAAGCTTAGGAAAATACCGATCTGAGTTCCTTTGGATAGCAATCTTAGCCAATTCATTTGATATAAAAGAAAGTGTATCTTTTATCTTACGAATCTTGCATCCCCATTCCATATGCCCTTTATTACCACGATAACAACAATTCTTAGTAACACACAAAGTCTGGGTTTTAATGTTACCGTTTTGTGGATCCTCTTGCATTGGAAATCGACGATTTTTCTTCTTTTTCTTCTTCTTCTTCTTCTTCTTTGTTCAACATTGTTGGTTTCTTGACATTAGCAAAAGTGCTCTCTTTGATTGCTGCTGGTTGAACACAATTCTTAGGCTTGACTGGTTTTACTTATTTACGAGCATCCTTTACATCGGTGGAAGCCTCTGGTTTAGAAGAATTTGTAGCTTTAACGAATTTTACCTCTTTGCTAATATTTGAAGCATCTATTCCTTTATAGCCCAATCCTCGTGGATCACGATGATTTCTACTTGCTTCTAACATTGAGGTTAAATTGGTTGAGCTAGCATTGAACTTTTTAAGGTACAATTTTTTTTCTTCCAACATTTTGATTTTATCAAGAGCACTAGCTAGATCAGCCTCAAGGTTTTTTTCTCGGGAGAGATATTCACCTTCTTTCTTTTCAAAACTCTTTTGTTGAGAGTTAATCCTTGCATCATAATCAGCAAGTTTATCTTCCAACAAATGTACCTTTTCAAGAGTAGCATCACGATCTTTCTCTAAAAGTTCCGCTCGAGAAAGACTAGCACTTGCTTTTTCCTCAACATTCTGTATATATTTAGAATCAGTTTTCTTTGCTTCCTCAAGGTAATTGTTAAGCCTTTCTTTCGCAGAATGAATCTCTAATGAAGCTTCTCTTTTTAGAGAAACAAATTCAGACTTTGAGGAGTCAAGACCAATGACGAGTTGATCAATCATAGCTTGCAAACAATTTATATCGTCTAGATGCTTTTTCTCTCTTTCTAATGCAACAATTAGTTCAGTTGAACATGAGAGAAATTTTTCGCTTAATTTGTATTGATGAAAAGTTTCTATTTTCGAAGAATCAATGTTTTTCTCGTCATCAAGAAGATTTCTTTCAGATTCTGAATCATTGAATTACGAATACAAGACTTAACTTAATCTCGTCTTGAGAACATTCAGACTTATTCTCAGAGAGCAAGTAGAACTTTACGAAGAAGCCCCTTTTAAACATTTCTTAAAATCAAAACTTTCAACGTCTTGCGATATGTTAACTGAGTCTTTCTTAAGTTTTCGCTCTCTTTGACTCATGTCTTATAGGTTGGATTGCATCAAACACAGATTGTTAGATCTTTTCGTGTTTGCCTGCTATGATACCAATTGAAAAGGGGAGGGTACCCAATTATACCTCAAGCTAAAAACTACCTAAAAGTCATTTCTCCTAAAGTGATTGTCTATGGACTGATTCGAGACAATACAACTAACCGGTTCACACTTCGTGTGATCGTCTATGAATACGAGATCGAGACAATACAAGAACGCAATATGTTTGCTTGATAAAAAGGTTCGTACAAAACCAAACTCAATAGGATTACTTATCAAGTAAATAAGAATTAACGTTTGTGTAATTTACTTTAATTATAATAAAAAAATTATAATGCGGAAATATAAAGTAAATGACACAGCAAGATTTTGTTAATGAGGAAACCGTAAATGCAGAAAAACCCCGGGACCTTGTCCAGAATTGAATACTCTCAGGATTAAGCCGCTACATAAAATTAAACCGAACTTCGTATAGTTGAGACCAAGCAAATAAACCTATAGTTCACCAAGTTACGTCTGTATTCCCACGCCTCGAACTTATGAATAAGTCACGTACTTGGAACAATTCCTTTGGTTCATATTCTAAACATTAAAGGAACAACAAATATGTTTGGTATCAACTCTCTTCAACCAAGTGATGTGAGTTCAACAAGGTCTCTTCTGTTTATCTCAAATAAACTCCTTCGTCAGGTTCTTAGATCTATCTTATTCTCAACTACTGAAGTAATTGTTAAGATTTTACAATCAATAATTTTAATCACAAAGAAATGTACTGATGTCGATCTACATAACTAATCAATCCAATCTACCACAAGGATAAACTGATTATAGTTGGATCCTCTTATACCGAAACAAGTATTGTGCACACCAAAGATTATGAACCCCAAATCATAAATCTTCAATATCTTATTTGTCTTCAAATCTTCTTAGATATTCAAAAAACACCTGCACACAACAACTTGAATCTCTTGTGATCAATCACGCACAGAACGGAGTCTGTTAACAATGGATTATCACAAGATCGTCTTTAGAACTAACAACAGTATAAAGATCCCTGTCGAAACTTCGATCTAGTTTGAGTGAATCTTATATCAGAATAGAAGATTCTCAAGCATAAACAAAATAGGTGCAATCAAACTTCAACCACCGTTATTCAATCAAATCAATCGAAAATACAAGATAAACCGCAATTATCTAATTTCCCACCAACGGTACTCGTAGAGCTTCTCAATCCCAAAGAAGACTTTAAACTGAGCGGTCGTAAGAGATTTCGCCTAATTAGGTTACTCTCCTCTCCGAATAGGTGGCTACACCAGTAACAACACAACCGAGGAAGTTTGTTGTCACAAAGGATTAGTTTGATAGAAATGCAAACTTCAAGTATTTATAGACAAGGAAGTTTGGACACCAAGGAATTTCTAAAACCGAAAATATTCTCAAAGATATTCAATATATTCCAAATTCGGTTTCCATAATTCGTGGAAATGCTCTGTCCAAAATAATGATCGAAAATCTCTTTGGAAAATCTCAACTAGTAGTGCACAATACTAATTCTCATTTTCCTAAAATAAAATTAATAACCTTAAATAAAATATTCTTAACTTATTTATATTTCGATCCTGGGATTTTCTTCCTGTAGCTATTAAGGAATAACTTTGAACAATAAAAGATAAACATTATTGTACATGTCCAAAGTATGCCGACATCCTTAATTTATAAGTCCTCTTTCATACTTACAACCTTGAAACCAATTTTCCACACTTCCAAACAAGTTTAAAATTTGTTCATCTGACTTTCAAGAACTATGCAATTGATTAAGAAACACTCAATCACAAATCATGGGTTTTACTGTTCTACCAAAACAAGCTTCGGTTCTACCTCCAGGTGAGTACTGTGCATAGTCACACTAGCTTTCCAAAAATCGGTTGAATAGGTACTAGGATCGGTTCCCCACATATATATGGTATCTAACTTATATGTGTTGCACATGTCCATAGGATCGGTTCCCCTTTCTGCTACAAAGTTGTTGCACCTCATACAAGGATCGATTCCCCTTTGTGATGTGTTGCACCTCTTCATAGGATCAGTTCCCCTTTACCCAGATTCGGTCAAACAAATCACAAACTCGATCATACCTCATCAGGTGATTACTTAAGATCGATTTCACTAATAAAAGTAATACCAATACATAAGTCAGGCCTTTGTGAATAGTTTTACCAAGAACAGAAACAAGTCGTGAGAGGTTATACTAAATTACACATATTGGATGTTCATAAGATATACAATGAATAACAATACCAATAACGCCTGACGATATCCTTTTCGATTTATAAACAAGTTTATGAACTTACTTCCTTAAAACACATGTAAAACATTGTTTCCTAGGATGAAATCCTCACCTCATACCCATACATAATCACAATAACATTTAAACGATTATGTCGATGTCTTATCTACAAAGTTTAATGGTTAAGCAATAAACTTCATATTGTATTCCTTTATACTATGTCTATCTAGAGTTCAAATATGCTTCTCAGTTATGTTTTCAATATGCACGACTTGAAAGATATGTTAGGGAATGAAACAGTTCAAGTCAAATATCACTAACCTCAAGTGGAAGGATGATGTTGTCATTGTAGCTTCTTACTTCTTCACTTCTTCAAGACTTCGCAATACTTGTAATGTCTCATATCCTAATACTTTCAAGCTAACCTATACGAAGTTGACTCTAGTACATAATCAAACGACTCTTAAATGAGTTTTGATTCACTAAAATATGACAACGAAACTTGACATACCAACGCTTGGTGGGTTCAACCGAGCTATGCTCTAATGGTAATCCTATGCATTTAGATAAAATGAATGATAATAGTTCATGGGTCTGGAACTAAAATAGTTTATGGTCAGTCATATGTGGAATTAAAATAAAAATATAGTTGGATAGGTGGGTTATTGGTCTTGATCATCCACCCGTATCTTCTAGTAACTCAGGTGATACCTCTTCTCTTGTCTATGTGCATGAGCTTTTTTTTCCAGGTACCAAGGACTGGAATATTCAACTTATTAATAACATTTTTACTATGGAATCTTCTAACAAAATTTTATCCATGCAGGTTCCCATGTATGGTAGTGATACTCTTATTTGGACTCATGATAGGAAAGGAAATTTTTCTGTTAAAAATGCTTATAAAGTTCTTAGTAATCACTATGACGCTATTACTGGAAACCAGAATGTTACTAAGAAAACCTGGAAAACTCTTTGGAGATGTAAAATTCCCATTAAGATTAAGCTTTTTGTATGGAAGTGCTTAAGGGAAATTGTACCTACTAGGGATAAGATATATAAATACAAAAAAGATATTGAAATTCATTGCAGCATTTGTAATGCTCAGTTGGAATCTACTGACCATTTATTTTTGGATTGTCCCTATGCTAGGTCCATTTGGTTGAGTATGAACATTCATGTTGGGAATACTAGGATTATACATGGTACCCTTTTTTATTGGATTCTTAGTTTGTTCACTGCTCTACCTACACATCCTAATACAACTACTTCTGATAATGATGACAGATTGCAACTTGCTTATGATTACTATATGGACCATTTGGAAAGATAGATGCTCTTTAATCTTCCAGAATGTTAAACCTAATAGTATGAGATATATTAGCAATATTCATGTTATGCTGGATAGTTGTAGAAGTAATGTTAACTACTGTAGCTGTTTCCAATAGTTTGCAGGTGCAAGCACAGGTTTGGGAACCTCCAGACAGAGGATTTATTAAAATAAACATTGATGCCTCTTTCCTTAAACTTAATTAAACTGGGGTTACAAGACTAATCGCTAGAAATTTTGCAGGGTAATGCTCATGAGTCAAAGGAAAGTTCTATAATGGAGGAATGATACCATATCAAGAGGTGGAGCAACTGGGATGTCTCGCTATGAAGGATGCAGTAATGTGGGCTATTTCTAAGAACTATGATAAAGTCATTTTTGAGTCAGACAGTGATGTCTTAGTGAAACCAATAAATGAGGATACCTCTTATGTCCATTGGTTAAACCAAGGAATTATTTTAGATATCAAAACATTGTTACAAGGTCATGAATTTTTTTCCTATCAGTCAGTTAATAGGCTTAAAAACAGTGTTGCAGACTCCATTGCTAAGAAAGCTAGGAGTAGTAGAAGTAATTATTAGCACATGTTTAATTTTTCTCCAGACATTCATAAATGGATTGAGAAAGACATTACCAACTGTAATCTTCTATTCTGATTAATAAATTCCTTTTGCATAAAAAAAGAGCATAAGATTTGTTGGTATTTACCTCAAGTCACGATGTGATTGCATCATGAACGGTTCATAAAGACAAAAATGATAAGATATTCACTAAACCAATTTTCCCAAAGTGTCACATAACAATTTGAGGCTGGATAACACTTTCTTGGAGCAGATGCTCAACAAATAATTAGTTTTTGTCTTTAGCTTAAGCTTATGGACCCTAATGACATATTAATGTGCAACAAAAACTCTTATAGAAGAGAAAAATTAAAAACTCACAAAGCAGAACTATTTGAGACAAATAGAACACATGTTATTTTAGTAATCTTCATCTTACATGATTTTTAGAGATGATGAGGATTCATGTATTATTGCTCATAAAGCACCGGGGTGAGTATTTTCATACTCACCATGAGAGACGTGCCCATATTTAAATTTATGAGCGACTCTACCTCTTGAGTGTTTATTTTTTGGTTTAGAGAAGTTATCATAAAACTCACCATTATTATGGTGGAAGATGAAATTGGAACCTTTACACGAGTTCTTTTGCTTTTCCTTGAAGATGTAAGATAACTTGTTTATGAGATCATTGTAACCCGCCTAAGCATAAACACGCCTTTTCTACCTTAGGGTATTTGAGTTCAACATCCTTAGAGTACGACTGAAGTAGTATATGCGGTTTTCAACTCCTTCATCATCTTCTTGAGCAAGGAGTTTTTCTTTTTTTTGCTAGGTCAAAATGGTTTATTAGAGCAAAAAAACGTAATTACATTACAAAATGGGAGGCTCTAGGCCTCCTCACCGCCATAAGCCAAAGGGAAAAAAACTCTAAAATCACATAAAATAAGCTCTTAAACTCTTGAAAAAAACATAAAGAAGGAAACTAGGAAAATTAAAATCTTCTTCGCCCCTTATTTCCAACTCTAAAATTCTTCTTCTTGGGAATGAGACCAGCAATCATTTAAGTTAAATCATAGTCTCCATAAGGCTCCTTGTAATGATCTTCATAATCATCATAAGTTTCATCATAGTCACAATCCTCTCCATTTTCATCTGAAGCATAATTACCACCCGGAACAAGCTTAATAGGAGATTAAGCTTTCTTCTTAGTTGACATTCTATCCGTTTGCTCTTTTTTTCCCTTGAAATAGTCTTTTCTAAAGGCTGTATCTCTAATGAAATTAGCACACACTTCATCAATCTGAATGGTGCTTGCCTCCTCTAGTTCTTCTTTTGTCAAAATATTATTCACATTAAAAACACATTCATCTAACCCGATTTGGCTAAGAGATTCCTCATTGGACTTAGAATTCGTAGCCATGATTTTGGCAGCTTGCTTTGCCACTTTTCTAGACTGTTTCCTTGCTAGAATATCTGCATCAACTTCACCCCAATCCTTCGAACCCATGCTAATATCTGAATCGCTGGAATTAACTTGTTCCTCCTCCACCAAAGCCTCACTAGAATCATTAGCAAGGCCTAACTCAGAAGCTAGAGCACCATACTTGTTACTCACCACTAATTCATTTTGAAAAAGCTCATCCACAAAAGGAGGACTCCAACAACATCATCGCTGGAGGCAGTATACAGAATCAACAACCTTCCTTGTATGGGAGATTTCATAACAGCAGGTAACGATAATATTTTTTGAATTTTCTGAAAGTCTTCTTGCTGCAGTGTTGTCCAAATGAAGCTTGCTCCTTTGTTCAACAAAGGAGTTAATGAAGCATTAAGTTGGTCTAAATCGGGTATAAAACACAGAATGTAGTTTATCTTACCCATAAAGCTCTGGAGTTCCTTTACTGTTTGTGGTGGAGGCATAGTGAGGATATCGTGGGTCTTGGTTGGATTAACCTTGATTCCTTCAGCAGTTATTTGGAATCCTAGGAGCTTGCCCGAAGAAACTCTAAAAGCGCATTTCAAGGGACTCATTTTCATTTTGTATTCACGACACCTTTCAAATACTTGTCGTATAACGTCTGTGTGAGCTGCTTGAGTTTTCAACTTGACTACTGTGTCGTCAACATAGTATTCTATCTCGTGAAATATTACAGTCATAACACGTTGATATGTGGTGCCAACATTTTTCAAACCAAAAGGCATTACAGTGTAGTAAAATTTTTCGAGGGGAGTTCGAAATATTGTCTTACTTGCATCACGCTCGTATATTTTTATCTGGTTGTAGCCATTGTATCCATCCATGAAGGATAACATCCCATGTCCACTGCTAGCTTCCACTAGCATGTCAATGTTAGGAAGATGGAAGTCGTCCTTGGGAAGCACTTGTTCATATTTCTGAAGTCGACACAACACCTGATCTGACCGTTCTTCTTCTTTACAAAAACCATATTGGCCAACCAAGTAGGATATTGGATGGGCTTGATGAAGCCGAAAGATAGCAACTTCTGAATCTCAGCTTTGATTTGATCCTCAACATCGTGTCTGAATTTTCTTGGAGATTGTTTAACTGGCTTGGAGCCGGACATTATATGCAGATTATGATGAGTGACCAATTTTTCATCCAAGTCGGGCATTTCCTCGTAGGTTCATGCGAATATATCTTGATACTATTTGAGAAGGTTTACAAGTTCTGCACGTTCTTCTGCACATAGAGCCTAACTGATGGAGACGGGCCTTGGAGCTTCTTCTGTTCCAAGATTAATAGTCTCAATCTCATCTGTAGTAAAGTCATTACCATCTTACAGTTGTCGTGGAGCGTCTGGTACCTCTTCTTCTTGCATCTTATCGTTATAATTGCATTCTTCTGTGCGGAGAGACCTAGTAGTAGTCTCCCCTGTTAATTGCTAACAACGGCGCCGGTAAATAGTCTTTCCTTCGGCATCGTGATTTTCCACAACAGTACGTTCCCTTTTAGTATGTGGGTGGATCGAGTCTTTACATGATGGAATATATTTGGCGTGTCCTGTCAGTAGGGATGCCTTGAATGGCTCAGTCCCCTTGTTTAGTGATGACAGCGTGTCCTCCTCCTCGATCGATGTCCATGTAGGTAGTGGTGTGCAATAAACTTTGTTTGATGAGTCTTGCGTATTTTCTTTAGGATCAAAAAGTTCAATGCCACAAATCGGAGCATAAGGAGACAGAGAAGCAAGTATGTGGACAACGACCTCATTCAACACAGTCTTCAGGCAATGATGATAGGTTGAGGGGATGATGTTGTTATCATAGAGCCATGGCCTCCCAAATATCATGTGTTAGTCCGGATCTTTCTCTATCACCTCGAATTTCACCTTCGACTGGACAAGCCCTACTGCCATATTCAAGTAGACGTGCCCATACGTGCTGGTTTGGTTCCCTTCAAAATCCATCATTATGGTAGGTTGTAGCACAATCTTATTTTGCCGAACCCTGGATGTCCTGAGAGTTCTAAGAGGAATGACCTTTGAGGCTGCTCTCGTGTCGATGAGAGCTCTTTTGAATTCTGAATTTTTTATGTGCGCAGTAACATGCATGGCTCTGTTATGACCTTATCCAACCATCATGTCATCTTCGTTGATAGTAACAATATTTATAAACGCTTCCGATGCTTTTGAGGTTTTTGGAGATGGGGGGATCAAGTGAGTGTCTAGAGATATTTGGTTGATTAAAGCAAACGTTTTCGCTCGTTGATCCTTAGAGAGGTGTAGAAGCTCACATAGATTCTCCATAAGATAAACTGCTTCCTAGTCTACCGGTATCTTGTTTCTAGTGAAGCTTCCAACATGCGAAAGAGGGAGATCATCAGCCGGAGTATCCACTTCTCGTTTCAGAGATCTTATGTTTCTGAAAATTTCATGATGCCCTAAGTCATTTATCATCCTTTGAAAAATAGTGAACACTTCATTCAAATTGCTTTCTATACACGTGAGTTTTCTCGCCAGTTCTTCTTGTGTCCTCATCAATTCTTCCATAGTGACTTGAGGCCGCGTAGTTCTAACTTCTCTTGCTGAATCGTCTTCGTCAATGTCATTTGTATCACTGATAACATGAGAGACAAGGGTGTCAACATGGTTGAGGCTAGTAACCGTCGATTCTTGATTAATACCAACCATTGTGAAGTTAAAAATATTTGAAAATTAAAGATGAGAAAATTGAAACGAAAATTGAGAAATTGATTTTGTAACCGAGAGATTAATCTCCCACCGTGGTCGCCAATTTGTAGTAGGGTGATTCTGCTGAAAATAGTAAATTGGGTGTGTCGATGAGAAACGAATCTAAACCCTAAAAAAATGTACTGCACATGAGTAATTTAGATTCGAGAGGTCAATCTGTACAACTCTGGCCTAAATCAAGAAATGGCCGTTCCAGTCTTGCTGCGGTCACAAAATGAAGGTGAAGGGTTGATCTTAGGGAGGAAAGTAGAGAAGGTGTCGAGATCAGAATAAGGAACTCTGTAAGGTGTGGTTGTTTTATGACTTGTATCAGAATGCAGAACCTGCTTGCCGAATGTAATCTGTAAGTTCTAGGTGTTTTCTGAGTACTTGCGTTAATTGTAAAAAATTGTTGTCGGTTGAAATAGATTGAAAATATATTTATACAAGTCATAGTCGAACACACACTAATCTCATAGGAAGTGGAAGTAGTTGAGTAATGGAGAAGTGGGGATCGTGTAAAAATGGTGAAAACCACGTCCCTACAATGAGGGGAAGACTGGTCGGTTTTATACCCACTATTTCTCTACTACATCCTTTCTTGACACTTTATCATAATGGGTGTGTTGCAGGCCGCACGCTTTAAACCGCCAGACCAATACCCTGATGAACATCCCTAGTTTGTGACATGTTTGATGTCTCGAGTATTTTTGTAGAAAATATGTAGCAAGTTACATGAGTGGAACAAGTCCTACATGGTAGTTGCTTAGTGGGTCTTGCTTGCAAGACCTAATTATTTCGGCTAATCATACACAAGCTTGGTGGCGGGTAGTCATATATGACAAGTCAAGTTGTAAGACTTTCCACAAAAAGTAGCATACAATGCTTTTAGGTTAAATAATCAAATTATTTGTGAAATCGATATTTATAAAATATCATTTGTAATCGATGCATGTAAAACATCGCTTTTAAGCAAACATCTCAAAATAATCGATGTATATGAAGCATTGTTGTATATATCCAGTTTCAGTTAGTCGTGGAATTCACGGTCTTAAAAGGAGCGTGACCGGCCATGTTTGAGCAGCTGCCAGAAGATGTCGGTGTAGGTTAGATATGAGGTGTTCGGTCCTCATAGGAGAAGGATGGATGGTAGCCATTATGACATCTCATTGGTCGACCCAAATTAGATCTAAACCGGTTAAATAAGCTAGCCAAGTTGGATGGTTGAGATTATTTGTGGCAGTTTTTGATTATTGTTGAATTTAACTAAGACTTTTGTAAGAAGCGTGACTAGCTTACTTTGGTCGATGATTAGAGCGGAGCAAGTAAGATAGAAGTGGTGTGATTGGTCAAGGACAAAGACAGTTCGCCGGTGAGTATAACGGCACCTCATTGGTCGGCCAACTTGGCCGGCCGTGGATGTCTTGCCCTAATTAAGACTCTTTTCAATCCGCTCAACTAGACTACTTTGGATATAAATTGCGAGCGCCGCCTGCGGGATAGGAGGGTTTTGATTGGATGAAATAATAGAGGGCCCGTCGGTGATCACCGTGAACCTTGTTTGGTCATTCCAGGAGGAGTCTAATCTTGTTGAATCGACCGACTAAGTCGTACGGCCATGATCGTTTTAAGACTGCCACAGGCAGTCTGGGCTCAATTTTTTTATATAAACAAGCCGCTCAACTAGCCTACTTTGGCTAGCAATTGCAGACGTTACCTGCAGGATATGAGTGACGTGATTGGTTGAAATAATAGGTGGGCATATGGTTGTCATAACAACGCCTTATTTTCCAAGGTTTCAAAAGCTAGGGTAAGGTAATGGAGCTTGCCAAGTCGTATGGTCGTGATTGGTTTGCGACTGACTTGGACGACCAAGATCTATTTTCTTAAGAAATTAAGCACGTCGACCAGCCAACTTCCATCTTTTATTAAAAGTGTGGCTTGCGATTTTGGAGCGATTTGATTGGAAAGGGGAAAAAAGGGCCGACAGGCGGCGATATGGCGTATGGACGGTCGGTGATGGGAGGCGTCAACTAGGGAAAACAGATCGTCCAAGTGGAGTGGATGCGTCCCTTCTGTTGCTACTTTTATTTATCACAGTTTCCCTTTTTTTTTTCTTATTTTCCAACTTTTGGTAGGATTCTGCTCCTACTAGTTCCATGATAGACCGGTTTCCTAGCTTGCCTAGGTTTAATCTCGACCAATAGGGATCGAGATATTGTGCAGGCTCCAGTTTAGAGCAAAAAACCTAACTTTTGTAAATTGATAAAATTAGGTTAGAAAATTGAATTTTGTGAGTTGACACAAAATTGATGGGGAATTTTGCACGTTGATACAAAATCACTAATTTTTATCTCAGAAAGCAGCGCAGCTTGCGCGCCTCTAACTGAGTACCTTCATGCACATCTTAATTCTGACACTTTGGGAAATGCATTCTACTCATACGAGAATGAACATTAATTGTCATATCATGTCAATATTAAGAGTTTAGCTGCGAACATAGCATAGGATAAATACTCAGCAAGCCATACATTAGTGAATAATGCAGGTGGGAGTTAAATGAAATTTACAGAATACCCGGATTTTTGCAACCAACATTATTCTAAATAAATTTCGCGTATAAATATACTGAATTGCTCAGTACATACGTAAGCAAAGAGGCCTAGGAACTCATCACCTTTAAATGGCTCTATTTCTTTGCAAAACAAAGGCACATAAATATAGGGTTTTACGGTTTTAACCCTGAACTAAAAACACCATCAATACACACAAGCCATAGATAAAGCTAATTTTTCAGATTCACAAGTGCTACATGGAGTCAGGGGAATGTCCAGTAGATGTTGAAGTTCTAAGGCATTTTTATCTAGTCGTGCTTCAAGTGAGATAGTTTACATAGATACTTTCAGCCTTTTCTTCGAGAATAATCCTAATTCGTAAATCCTTTTCATTAACCTTACCAATGAGATTATTGACTTTGTTTTTCAGCTATGTTGACCTCAGAATCCTGAATTCTAAGACGTTTAAGAATCTCAACGCTTTTATTCGTTGCTTCCCTTTCCGATTCCGAGTCAAACTCATCAGTAAGATAGTATGCATAGTAATTGCCAGCAGTGGACTGTTTTATAATAGCCATTGTTCATCTATGTCTAAGAGTAAAATAGATCCATCTCATTGATAGAAACCATAATAACAATACTTTCAATAATTGGTGATATGTTATCGCCGTAAACACAGACTTGTTAGGTCTAAAGACATTTGCCTGTTGTGATACTAATTGAAAAGGAAAAGGTACCAGATACACCACCAACTTTTTTGTTCGGAAACATGTATGAGAAAAACCTAACAATCGAAAGTAGACCAACATAATAATCCTTGGAAAAAAATATTATATATAGAGAGTTTATATCTCTATCTCTTCTAAATCAGAAAGTATAGACAATAAAGTTTGTCAACCTTATTGTTAAGAAGAGTACTTGAACGATCTCAAAAAAAAATATCCAAGATCAATATATTCGTATCCAATATATTTAAACCAAATTCTTCCAAGTCTATCTTTCAAGATACGAATTTTATAAGAAACAAGTCTCGTAATGGATCTTAATTATATGGACGTATCTACTAGAATTGAATATGTACTACTTGTGTAAATCATATTATAAAGATAAACAATACAATAGGGAAAGGAAAAACACAAGACACCAGAACTTTTTAAATGAAGAAAACGCAATAGCAGAAAAACTGTGGGACCTCGTCTAGGTTCGAACACCAAACTATATTAAGCCGCTAAGATACTAGCCTACTATTAGACTTCAGAATGGAATGTGGTTGAGACTGAATTAATCCTCCAAGCAATTCAGTTACAGTCGTGCTCATTACATCTCTTGAACCTCGCAGGGCTTTACACAATTGATTCCCTTAGTTGATGTCCTTTACATCCTAAGAGTTGCTTTAGCCTAAGTGAAGACTTTTGATACCAAACTACCTCTAACAAATAAGCCTATTTGATTTCTCTATAGATCAAAGATCAAGGCAATAGACAAACTTAACACCTCACAAATCCGGAACACTTACACTTACTTAGCCTAGAAGCCTAGATTCTTAACTACCTTCTAAGAACGATTTTAAACTAATCAATTAAGAACAGTTTCAGATATCTATCTCGAGGAATCACAAAGTCTGAGATGAAGAGAACTTTGTGATTTATATCCATGTTTCCTGAAAGAGATTAAGAGATTCTTGGTAACAGAAAAACGAGATCATGATAAACAAACTATCAAGGTAAAGATAATGGACCTAGCTTTATGAATCCCCAAGTGAAGGTTTTAGGTCGTAGGCGTTTTTCATAGGAAATCTAAGTTAATAGAGGATGATGCTAGTAATCAACTAAGACACAAAGTGTCAGGGATTGTATTTCCAAGTTGAATGAGTCTCTTTATTTATAGATGTTCAAGACTCAGGGTTGCTTAGGATTCAAGCTAAGATAACTTGAGATTCAAGCAAACACTTTTTCTCTTTAAATGAAACTCTAATTAGGGTTTCAAGTAAGCATGTGAGAATTTTTTCTTGAAATCACATAGAAGAATATACACAGTAGTTTGGGTACTACTCTTCTAAGCTCATTGTAGCTTTTACAAGAATGTTGTTGGTGAATCACAAAGAAGGAAGTTCAAGAACAGGCAGTAGTATGCATTACTATGGGATTCTTGAAGGTTTACAATCATCTTATGTGAACTGTAGTGCATGGTCGTTAATGACTTTGTATGTTCTTCTTTGTTAAGAAAATCTGTTTATACGCCTTTGGTTGCTATTCTTGGTATAAATCCGGGTGAAAAAGATTGATTCTACCTTCAAAGGAAAAATCATCTAACATGTGCATTACGAGTTTGTCTTGATTCCTAGGAAACTTCTTATGAGAATTTATTCTTGGTTTTGAGAAGGATTACTAGAGTTTGGAATAACCATTATTGTGTTTACACACAACTATGTCCAACGTTTTCATCTTCATGATTTTAGATTTTTTCGTTTAAATTCTAAATTGTTTGGAAGATGATTTTTGCAGTATTAATCCTTATGGTTTTATATATTTCAAATTGTTATGGGATATGTGTGTTTGCGTCCTGAACTATGATTGTCCCATACCTTGTCAAAAGTAAAGTCTTTCGTATGTCGATATGCATGTACTGATAAAAAAATGAATAGACTTTTGACAAATACAAAAGTTAAGCCTATTTTGTCAATTATTGATGAAAGCTAGGTTAAAATATTTTGTTTGCAAGGATTATGTCTATTGAATGTCGTTATGCGAATATTGATGGAAAATGGAATGAATCCTTGTGTATTCCACAGTATTGATCTTCCCTGATCCATATTTTATGTATTACTGTGAGGCTCCGTAATGCGTCTTATGTTGAGCACTAAACGACCAAGTTGATTATTTTTATGATTAGATTAGTTGTTGTTCCGCGAGATACTTTATGTCGAGCATTTTCAACTGAATCAATCATCTTGTTCCGTTATTTAGTTGTTGCTCCATAAGTTTTCTTGTGTCGAGCATGACCAATTAAATTGATTACTTTTGTGATTAGTTTGGTTGTGTATTTCGATTAGATTAATCATGGGTTCTCTTATGATTAATTTAATTGAGTTTTTTGGATTCAAATTCATACTTGTATGTAATTTTTTATGTCCAAAGAAATCCTTCTTTTCTTTTGAAATTAAGGTCGATCTTGTTGTTCTTTCGGGAATGACATAAAATGGGGGAGAGTTCTTTGAACTTGTGCTTAATGGTCATATCTTGAGGGGTTTGCGGCTGTGGAATTTTAGAGGGGTTATCTTGTATCTTTAAACTCCTTGATGAATGCATTTAACTTCGGCTTTATGATTGCATCTAAATTAGTTGGTATGTATTTTTTTTTATTTTTGTCATGAAATGTCTCTCTCGGAAATTTCATTATGATCCCGTTCTTGTACCTTTGCCAATTTTATTAACAAAAAGGGGGAGAATTAATATGTAGTTCACACTACAAATACATATGGTTTTCGGATCATTGTGTAAGGGGGAGTGGTTTCCATGTGAGATGGAGTATTGACTAAGGGGGAGTGATACATATCACCATAGTATTATTGCTGAAGTTATGATACAATTGAACTTTGACGATGTGTAATAATACTATGACACTGTATAACAATGATCGAGAACTATGTTTTCTCATTGTTATAGCTACGGATCTTCAACAGCGGTGATGCTAAACTTACAACCTTTGGGATCATTGGAGTACTTGGAAGTGACGAAGATTTCGAGGAATGTTGAAGATTACACATTTGGAATAGGAGATACTAAAGTTTCTTTATCTTTTTTGTATTCCATATGTATTGATAGTTTTGTCACTAAAATTGACAAAGGGGGAGACTGTTAGAGCATTTCTCGGTCGAACTCGCATGTGTTGCTATCTCAAGCATGTTTGTCAATGTTAGTGATCAAAACTATAAGTTTTGATTTCTAGTCTATTATATCCAAGTCTCGGACTAGGATAGAAAGTGTAGTTGAGCTCAAGGACTTCATGGCGATTCATCATACAAGTAGAAGAATTACTCAAGGAACCGGTGGAACTTCTCGACAAAAAGGTACGTGAAGACTTGAACTTATCTATCACTCAAAAGTCTATCTACTCTACCTCATACTCTTTGAGACAAGAAGTCGTATGCATATATATATAGACTTTGATTATACGCATTTGGTATTTCGAGCCGAGTATACCTCGCCTATCTATATCTCGAAATATGAGTTGGTAAGCTTTTCGCTTTAACCAAGTTTATCTTTGCCATGTGACGAAAGTCATGATATGTTTCAATCATCTTGAAAATTGCTTTGACGAGAAATGGTGTAACAACTATATAACGTCCTCTAAGAATGTTTTAATGATTGAAATGAGAGTTTAGATTACATAACCAATGGTGGACATAAGCATTGTTGTGGAAACACATTTATGTATAAGTCCTATTTCTTGAACCAAAGTTTGCGAACTTTGTTGATCAAGAGAACCGGAAGAATGGCGTGATCCAAGTCCGCGAATCGGCGAAGTTCTCAAACCCGAGAATTTCTGCTGGAGTTTGTAAACTCTGACCGGTAACTTAAGTCCGCGAACCTAGTCTGCGAACTTGAGAAGGTTATATATATGAAGATGACTTCTGAACTTAAACTTAAAAAGACTAAGGAATGCAGTTTGCAAACCGTGGCTATAAAGTTCATGAACCGATTCAGGTAAATCAAATCATATTTGCTTCAATTGTGTCTTGTGTAGTACATGGGATTTCCTTGCAATTGAACAACTCTCTAACTAGTTCGTTTGACGTCATTTGAAGAACATGGTTGATATGAAATTCTCATATGGCTAACCATTTGGTTAACTATTTTTAGACCAACAAATGCATACATTTGGGTACGGTTAACAAACCTAGAAGCGTGCATTGTCAAGTGTGTATAACAAGATAAGTTTTCGATCTAACGGTTGAGAAATATTAGCTTGAATCTAAATCAGGTTTTCATCTAACGGTGGATATTGATTGCTTTGCAAACCCTGATTTGAATGACTATATAAAGGAGACATCTAATATTGTGCAAAACTAATCCCCACACCTTACTTGTCATACTAGTTTGCATACTAGAGTCGGTTCTCCTTTAACCTTTGGTTTTCTTCTTCTAAAACCAGGTTAACGACTTAAAGACTTCATTGGGATTGTGAAGCCAGACCGATACTAATTTTATCATAGTTATGTGATCTGATCTTGCATCTTCTATCATACGAGTACAATCAGATTGATTGGCTTGAGATTGATATCTCCGATAGGCAAGATATAAAAAGTAATCACAAACATCTTCGTCTCATTGTTTGTGATTCCGCAACATCTGGTTTCGCTATCATACGATTAAGATTGTTGTGAGGTGATTGATAACTCTAGGCTGTTCTTCGGGAATATAAGACCGGATTACCAATTGGTTCCTGTTCACCTTAATTATTATCAAAAGACGGAACAAAACCTTTAGTATTTATCTGTAGGAGACAGATTGATCCTTTGATAGACTTGTCTGTGGGAGACAGATTTATTTATTGTCAAAGCCTGCGATTTTGGGTCGTAGCAACTCTTATTTGTGGGTGAGATCAGCTAATGGAATCAAGTGCGCGGTATCCTATTGGGATCAGAGGCGTAGGGAGTACAACTGTATCTTGGATCAGTGGGAGACTGATTGGGATTCAACTACAGTCCAGTCCGAAGTTAGCTTGGAGTAGGATAGTGTCTGTAGCGGCTTAATACAGTGTGTGTTCAATCTGGACTAGGTCCCGGGGTTTTTCTGCATTTGCGGGTTTCCTCGTTAACAAAATCTCTGGTGTCTGTGTTATTTCTATTTTCGCATTATATTTGTTTATATAATTGAAATAATACAGGTTGTGCATTTGAATCAATCAATTGGAAATCCGACCTTTGGTTCTTGATTGATATTGATTGATCCTTTGATATTGGTCTTTGGTACCATCCAAGTTATTCCTTGTATTTGATTAGAACTCGCAGTTCTTGCTTGAGTAAATCAAATCAAGAAGAGAGATATAAACTCGTTGATATATTTTTAACTGATTGAGTCTTGTTGATTCTCTTAAACGCATATTCGAGTTTGTCCATACAGATTGCTAAGCGAAATATTGGATGGTGTTGTTGGACCCCCACTTTTTCAATTGGTATCTGAGCAGGAAAACACGTTCAAGACCTTACAAGTACGTGTTTGTAGCTATCTGACTCTATGGACAGAGGTGTTATCTCTATTAACGTACCACCAGTCTTCGATGGCTCTAATTACTTATGGTGGAAAATTGTTATGCGAGCTTTGCTTCAAGCACGTGATTTTCAATCATGGGTATATGTTGTTAATGGCTATGATGCTCCCGTTGTGGCAGTTGGAGATGTAAACGTTCCCAAGAATATTGGTGAATATAATCCTGTCGAGATACTTGCTGCAAAGCAAAATTCCGACGGTTTGAATGCCATCATACATGCCATTACCCCAAATCTTCAGCACCATGTGTCAAATTTCACTAGGTCTAAAGATGTTTGGGATATCTTAGAAACCATATTTGAAGGTAACTCTAGTGAAAAGGAAGCTAGGATTCAAAACCTTAATTCCGATTGGGAGAACCTTCGTTTGGAAGACGAAGATACATTTGATGAGTTTAATCACAGAGTGTCTGAAATTGTTAATGCATCTTTTGCATTGGGTAAGACTATTCCTGAAAAGGACATTGTGATGAAAATTCTCAGATCGCTGCCATCTAGATACGAATCTAAGAAGCATGCCATCGTTGAGGGAAATAACCTTGATAATCTTTCCAGAAATACATTGGATGGAAAGCTAAAGATCTTTGATCATGATCAAACATCCAAAATCGGAAAGGATGTTACCTGTAAAGCACAGAAGAACACTAAATTACTTGATAAAGGTAAAAGTGTTCATGTCTCTGAGGATGATTTTCCGGATGAAGATCTTGACAAATCAGTCTCCTTGATCACAAGACAGTTTAGGGATCTTCTATTGAAGAGAAGTAAGCGGTTTTCAAGAGACAAACCTAGGTCATCAAATAAACCTCACAATCGTGTTCCTCCTAAAAACGGGGATGCTGACGAGGCTGATGACGAGGACATGCCACCGTTCTTTAAGTGTAAAGGTTTTGGTCATTTTGCAAACGAGTGCCCAAATCGTAGAAAATACACTGGGAACAAAGGTCTCACTGTAACACTTGATGAGATGTCTGAGATCTATGATTCTGATGAAGACAGGAAATCAAGTATCGGTCTTCTATGTGAAAACATTGATTTTGATAATTGTAGAAATACATATATCAACCTTGATGGTTTCAGTGAAGAGGAGAATCCAATCAAGCTGGAAGAATCAATTGACCCATCCTTTGGAAACTCTGGCTGTAATGTTTCAGGATCTACTATGTGTTTAGCTGCGTTCACACCACAGATGCCGGAATACTATACAAGTTTGACGTGCTCGTTTTATTCTCAGAAGGGTCATGAAATATCAAGATGTTACAAGTACAAACATCAAGTGAGGCACGCCAACTAACTTCAACGAAGAGAAAATCGATTGGAAAGAAAGCTTAAACTTGCTCAGAAGACTGTTGAGGTATGTATATCTTCGTCTAAGAAGTTGGTTTTCAAAGAAAAAATAAGACCGTTAGAGAAGAAAGTATGGTCAAATCGCTTTGATAGACAGAAGTCTGAGGATTCCTCTCTAGAGGAAAATGGTGGACAAATTGTTGTTCACCACAACACAAATTGATTGTGTTGTTAGGTAAATCTTGTCTCATGTGCCTGATCAAAAGATACAAGGTTGTGTACCAATCAGGCTTTAGAAAAAGTTTTTCTTCTTCTTTTCTTAGTTGTTTGTATATCAAAATAAAAGAAAGGGTTATTATCGAGAATTCTACTCTTATAGGGTTTAGAGTTTGGCGTCCATGAACCTGTTTAAAGGTTGCAACCCTACATTCCTTTTTGCTCTCTGATATCTTTTATATCTTAAGACTGCTTGATGAGATTGTGAATTCCACTCACAAAAAACCAGTTGTTTATAACTGTTCTCTAAGCATCATGTCTTTGAATGGAAAAGATGTCAATATGATTTTTAAGCCATCAATCAAGGAAAAAGAGAAATCTCCAGTAACTCCTTCCTTGAAAAGAAAGAGGAGGAATACAAGAAAGCCAAGAGCTGTCCCTTCTAACTCTCAGAAGTTTTCTGATGTTCTTGATGAGTTAAAGGAAGTAATAAAGGATATTAGTTAAATAAAGGCTTGAGTTTTAAAATCTTTGGAAATTCAGAAGGCCCTGGTTCGACATCATCAGCCAAGACGGTTTGTTGGTATTGACTCCTTCCTCCACGAACCTTATATTCCAATGGTTGTTGACGACAAGGAGTTCGGGAATGATAAGGAATTTCTCAAAGACATTGTTGCCTAGTATGTCTTCTTTTTGGTTTAGTTGGAAGAATAACTAGTGCTTTGAATAACAATGATTGTGACTACACATAACTATTATTTTCATCTTCTTGTTTTTTTTTAGGTTTATTGGTATTAAATTCTAAAAATCTTTGGAGGATGACGTTTTTGCAGTATTAATCTTTATGATTTGTTATATTTCAATGGGTTATGGGATTTGTGTTTACGTCGGTGAACTATATTTTCCCCATACTTTGTCAAAAGTAAAGTCGTTCATGGTCGGTATTCACGTACTGGTAAAAGAATGAATGTACTTTTGGCAAATACAAAAGTTAGGCCTATATTGTCAAATATTTGATGGAAGATAGGTTAAAATCTTTTGTTTTCAAGGATTGTGTCTATTATTGTCGTTATGCAAATAGTGATTGAAAATAGAGTGAATCCTTGTGTATTCCGCAGTATTGATCATCCATGATCCATATTTTATGTATTACTATGAGGCTCCGTAATGTATCTTATGTTGAGCATTATACAACCAAGTTGATTTTCTTAGCTTAGTTGTTGTTCCGTGAGATATGTTATGTCGAGCATATTGAACTAAATTAATCATCTTTTTTGGTTATTTAGTTATTGCTCCGCAAGTATTCTTATGTCGAGCAAAACCAATGACAATTAAATTGATTACTTTTGTAATTAGTTTGGTTGTGTATTCCAAATAGATTAATTATGGGTTCTCTTGTAATTAATCTAGTTGAGTACTTTCGTGTCTTCATAAGTTCTCTTATGTTAAGCACAATCAATTGAATTGGTCACTTTTTGTGTTTAATTTGATTGCGTATTCCGATTAAATTAATCGTGGGTTTACTTGTGATTAATTTGATTGAGTTTTTGGATATAGAAAATCATTCTTATGGTTTTTGGTGTCCAATAAAAATCCTTCTTTTCTTTTGAAATTAAGGTCGCTCTTGTTATGCTTTCGAGAATGACATCAAATGGGGAGAGTTCTTTTGAACTTGTACTTAATGGTCATCTCTTGAGGGGTGTGCGGTTGTGGAATTTTAGAGGGGTTATCTTGTATCTTTAAACTCCTTGATGGATGCATTTAGCTTCGGCTTTATGATTGCATCTAAATTAGTTGGCATGTATTTTTTTCTTTTAGTCATGAAATGTCTCTTTCGGAAATTTAATTATGATCTCGTTCTTGTACCTTTGCCAATTTTATTGACAAAAAGGGGGAGAATTAATATATAGTTCACACTACAAATACATATGGTTTTCGGATTATTGTGTAAGGGGGAATGGTTTCCATGTATGATGGAGTATTGACTAAGGGGGAGTGATACATATCACCATAGTATTATTGTTGAAGTTGTGATACAATTGGACAATAATACTATGACACTGTATAACAATGATCGAGACCGATGCTTTCTCATTTTTATAGCTACGGATCTTCAACAACGGTGATGCTAAACTTACAACCTTTGGCATCATTGGAGTACTTGGAAGTTACGAAGATTTCGAGGAATGTTGAAGATTAGACATGTGGAATAAGAGATATTAAAGTTTCTTTATCTTTTTTGTATTTCATATGTATTGATAGTTTTGTCACTAAAATTGACAAAGGGGGAGATTGTTAAAGCATTTCTCGGTCGAACTCACATGCGTTGTTATCTCAAGCATGTTTGTCAATGTTAGTGATCAAAACTATAAGTCTTGATTTCTAGTCTATTATAGCTAAGTCTCGGACTAGGATAGAAAGTGTAGTTGAGATAAAGGACTTCATGGAGATTCATCATACAAGTAGAAGAACTACTCAAGGAACCGGTGGAACTTCTCGACAAAAAGGTATGTGAAGACTTGAACTTATCCGTCACTCAAAAGTCTACCTATTCTATATCCTACTCTTTGAGACAAGAAGTCGTATGCTATATATATAAACTTGGATTATACACATTTAGTATTTCGATCCGAGTATACCCCGCATATCTATATATCGAAATATGTGTTGGAAAGCTTTTCGCTTCGATCAAGTTTATCTTTACCATGTCATGATATGTTTCAATCATCTTGAAAATTGCTTTGACGAGAAATAGTGTAACAACTGTATAACGTCCTCTAAGAATGTTTCAATGATTGAAATGAGAGTTTAGATTACATAACCAATGGTGGACATAAGCATTGTTGTGGAAACGTGTATAAGTCCTATTCCTTGAACCAAAGTTTGCGAAATTTGTTGATCAAGAGAACCGGAAGAATGGCGTGAGCCAAGTCCGCGAACTGCTGAAGTTCTCAAACCCGAGAATTTCTGCTGGAGTTGACAAACTACTTGCATGAAGCTAAGTCCGTGAACCCAGTTCGCGAACCGGCGAAGTTCTCAAACCCGATAATTTCTACTGAAATTTGTAAACTCTGCCCGGTAACTTAAGTCCGCGAACCTAGTATGCGAACTTGAGAAGGTTATATATCTGAAGATGACTTCTGAACTTAAACTTAAAAAGACTAAGGAATGCAGTTTGCAAACTTAGGCTATAAAAGTTCATGAACCGATTCAAGTGAATCAAATCATCTTTGCTTCAATCGTGTCTTGTGTAGTACATGAGATTTCCTTGCAATTGAACAACTCTCTAACTAGTTCATTTGAAGTCATTTGAACTAGTTATGGTGAAGAAGAACATGGTTGATATGAAATGCTCATATGGCTAACCATTTGGTTAACTATTGTTGAACCAACAAGTGCATACGTTTGGGTACGGTTAACAAACCTAGAAGCGTGCATTGTCAAGTGTGTATAACAAGCTAAGTTTTCGATATAACGGTTGAGAAATATTAGCTTGAATCTAAATCAGGTTTTGATCTAACGGTGGATATTGATTGCTTTGTTACTAAGGTAACCTAATTGCAAACCCTGATTTGAAAGACTATATAAAGGAGACATCTAGTATTGTGCAAAACTAATCCCCACACCTTATGTGTGATACTAGTTTTCATACTAGAGTCGGTTCTCCTTTAACCTTTGGATTTCTTCTTCTAAAACCAGGTGAACGACTGAAAGACTTCATTGGGATTATGAAGCCAGACCGGTACTACTTTTATCGTAGTTTTGTGATCTGATCTTGCATCTTCTATCATACGAGTACAATCAGATTGATTGGCTTGGGATTGATATCTCTGATAGGCAAGATATAAAAAGTAGTCACAAACATCTTCTTCTCATTGTTTGTTATTCTGCAACATCTTGTTTCGCTACCAGACGATTAAGATTATTGTGAGGTGATTGATAACTCTAGGTTGTTCTTCGGGAATATAAGACCGGATTATCAATTGGTTCCTGTTCACCTTGATTATTATCAAAAGACAGAACAAAACCTGTAGGGTTTATCTGTGGGAGACAGATTGATCCTCTGATAGACTTGTCTGTGGGAGACATATTTGTTTATTGTCAAAGCCTGCGATTTTGGGTCGTAGCAACTCTTAGTTGTGGGTGAGATCAGCTAATGGAATCAAGTGCGCAATATCCTGCTGGGATCAGAGGCGTAGGGAGTACAACTGTACCTTGGATCAGTGGGAGACTGATTGGGTTTCAACTACAGTCCAGTCCGAAGTTAGATTGGAGTAGGCTAGTGTTTGTAGCGGCTTAATATAGTGTGAGTTCAATCTGGACTATCCCGGGGTTTTTCTGCATTGCGTTTTCCTCTTTAACAAAATTTCTGGTGTCTGTGTTATTTCTATTTCCGCATTATATTTGTTTATATAAGTGAAATAATACAGGTGTTGATGGTGGTTTTTAGCTTAGGGATAAAATCATAAAACCTTGCATTAGATGTGACGTCACTCTGCAAGGAAACGGTGCTGCGAGTAATAACCTCTCCACCGACACATTTATTGAGCCGCTCAATATACCTTTTTTGGCGCCTCGCCAATACTAGACTCATTGAGTACTTTCCTGTGCTATGTTCCCCAGCAGAACCCTTAATCGGTATGGCAGCATACAAAATCCAGCTAATTATTGTGATAATTCACAAAGAACTCATAAACCCGATTTGCAAATTAGGGTTTCGCGCCCCCCGCAGTATACTGGACCCCGTTGGTCGAAACCATGCTTAAACAAGCTAGGCAACCGAATCCGCCACATCGCGCTAAAAGTGCAACCGCTCCCTAGCATGCCGGCCCTATTTCCATCGACCAATCAGGTTGTTTCAAATCCGCCACCGCGCGTTAGAAGTATGGTCATGCCCTAGCATGCTGGCCCCACTTCCCGTCGACCAATCAGGTTGCTACAAACCTTCCACGGTCTCAAAAGAGGTCGTTATACCACACTAGCTTCCCAAACACGTGCTAGCTTCCCAAAGCATGCCATCTTCCCAAGAACGTGATAGCTTCCAAACGCTCCTGCACGCGCATACTACACGCACTAAATATGGTTTCAACACGCCAATCCTAATTCAGGAAAAGTTGCAACCGAATACGTCCATGATGCTAATTTTAACTTTGGCCACGCCGCAACTAGCACACCACCATGCCACGGCTACTGTCACGCCAACATGCCACAGCTACTAGCACGTCGCTAAGACACAAATACTGGCACACCACCATGCCACAGCTACTAGCACGTCGCCATGCCACAGCTACCAGCACGTCGCTATGCCACAGCTGTTAGCACGTCGCTATGCCACGGCTACTGGCACGCCACCATGCCACAGCTGTTAGCACGTCGCTATGCCATGGCTACTGGCACGCCACCATGCCACAGATACTAGCACGTCGCTATGCTACGACTACTGGAACGTCACCATGCCACAACTACTAGCACGTCGCCATGCCACAGCTGCTAGCACGTCGCCATGCCATAGCTGCTAGCACGTCGATATGCCAAGTCTACTGGCACGCCGCCATGCCACACCTGCTAGCACGTCTCTATGCCACGGCTAATGGCACGCCACCATGCCACTGCTACTAGCACGTCGCTATGCCACGGCTACATGCACCCCGCCATGCCACAGCTGCTAGCACATCGCTATGCCACGACTACTGGCATACCACCATGTCACAACTACTAGCACGTCACTATGCCAAGTGCACTGGCATGCCACCATGCCACATCTACTAGCACATCGCTATGCCACGGCCACTGGAATGCCACCATGCCACATCTACTAGCACGTCGCTATGCCACGGCCACTATTGCATGCCACCATACCACACATAGCAACCTGCTACACGTTTTCCATGAAAACACTCGAGAGATCAAAACATGTCACAAACTGGAGGATACTCATCACGGTATTGGTCTGGCAGTTTACACCGTGCGGATGATAGACACATTTTTGTGTCTAATTCATCTCGATTCTATATATTGATAGTGCTCATTTTTGTACTTATTATGGTGTTTTATGTGTGTGTAGGTATTTTTGGCCAATAAACATTTTTGGAAAAATCTGCTCGAAAAGTTGCGCGGGGAACCCCCGGAGGACACTTGCTATTCGGACCCCTCAAATGGATAAGGGGTAACCAATTACTAAGGGGCATCCATTTCAGGCAGCTGCTAAAGGGAGACCAGCACAGGATAGGGGGAGGTCATCTTCATCGTTTTTAAACTCAAAAATTGGAGGGAAAAAATGTTGCAGACGAACCAGAGTTGGCGATTGATTTCGAAGATGTTTTAGAGAGATTCAATCGCTGAAATTTGTTGGGCTGGACGTGAATGAGCATAACAAGCTTGGTATGTGCGCTGGAATCGATCAAATTGGGCTGGATAATCCGAAAAAAGGAAACAGAGGTTGAAGTGAACACGGAAACTTTGTGGAATTATTTTAGGAATTTCAGGGAGACTAAAGGCGTGAGATTGTTTCCTAAGGTGATATTCTATCTAAGGAAGAGTTTCGGATGATTTGGAAGTCTTAGAAACGCTTAAGGAAATCGGCAGAGAAGATTATTGCCGTGGCTTGCACGAAAAGAAAAAGAGAGAATTAATCGCTATTTTTAGGTTTCTGAGCAGTATAAAAGGTGTGTTCGAGTTCCAGGGAAGATTACGAAGTCATTGGAGCAGTCGCAGAGAAGTTTGTAACACTACAGAGCTGAGAAGATCAAGTTGCAGGAAAACCCGTGTTTCTGCTGCTGAAGAAGAAGAACAAGCGTTGCAAATAATAACAGCGTCTCAAATTCGTAACGCTGCTACAGTGACTTCTTTGTAACAGTCAGTCCTTTGTTTTGCAACATCAATACATCGTTGCAAACAATCAGTGTTATAGTTTTTCATCTTTTAATCAACTTTTGAACCATAAACAAATATTTTGAGCAAGTGATTAATATGAGGAGCGAAAAACCATTGCTGAGGCGATAGAGGAAGCTATTTTTCCAACAAGAAGTGGTATATCCTATTTTATTTATTTATTTGCAATTATGTTATGATTATTTGCCTTGGTTGAAAATTGTTTGAATGATTTTTGTTATGCAATTGTTATTTCTTTTGATAGAGCATACTTGGACCTAGGTTTTTGATGTTCTATGCTTCGGATTTACACTTGTTATTTTGAGAATCTACTTGTTGCAATAGTTAGAATCAACTTGAACGAGAAAATTGCATAAATATAATTATTGGGATTAAACCACTTTGAACTTGGAAAATAGTGGAATCTTAGCCTCAGTGTTCTTTTAATATTGATATCATCTTTGGTTGAGTTTGTGACAATTTTTAGTTTGTTTTCTATTTTAGTTTTAGAATTTAAGTCTATATTTTATCCTTCGCAAGTCTGAGAATCGAACAACTTTTACCACTATCTATAAACCACATCAATTTTTGGCGCCGCCGACGCGGATTTGCTTTTAGGGTTTTAGACTTATTTTTCTTTTATTTTTTAGGTTTTTATTATTTTTGTTCTTTTTTACGTTTTTGGGTATTTATCTTTTGTCTACAGGTTTTGGATCATAAAGAGAATTGAGCCAAGGAGTTTGGTGATTTCGTAAAGACTGGATCTTAAAGCATAAAGACTTGGAGCGAAAGATTAAAGCGAAAAGAACGGAAAAGAAGACAATTTCTTATTAGATATTTTTTTTTAGGGTTTTGTTTATTTTTTTTATTAAAAAAAAAGAGAGAACTGTATTAGGGTTTGTTATTTTTGTAATTTTTCTTTTCTTTTTGGACACTTTGGACATTGAAATTTGGGACATTATTATTTTTAAACCCTAAGGAAGGGTTGGTTTAAATACAAACTGTGTGCAGGGAAGGACGGTGATTACGATATCGCCTCGGCCCCTCGGGTTCGTACATGACATAGGAGTCGTGGCCCGAGTCGGCTTCAGCGGTTCTTCGCCCGTCTGGTACGGGAGGTAAGTTTTTCGAAACACCCACGAATCCCCTGTCAGCGGGTTTACTGTATTCCTTCGTTTGCATATATGCTGAGGACTTGAAAACGGCTGCTTTAATTTCCTAGTAAAGGGCAAGGACTGGCCATACAAGATAAGGGTTCGGATTTCATCACCGTTCTTTTCTTGCCCGCCTTAGGAAAACGAAACCAAACGCGAACCTAAGCCTAAAATTTTGACTAGAACGAGACCTATAGGGTAACGAGCTTAATAAGAAAGTCGTTCGAAAAATATTGGTTACTGTTTTGAGCATACTTCGAAGTTCTTGATGGTTTCTGTGAGTTGAATGCGTGACTTCACCGACTTGTAACCGGTGAAGCCTTGGGTATCAAAGCTCCACTGAGCTTCCCTCTCCTTCGCCTCGATTCAACTTACTTTGACTCGGATTGATTCCAGAAGGGTTTGCTCATATTGTAACGAGTTCCTTTTCGAAAGAATAGAAGCTGGTCTAGAAACAATCTAAGTGGAGCCATCATGCTTTTTGTTTGCTAGAAATTTAGGTTTGATTTGGTTGAGTCAGCCTTGTTTTGTGATTGCATAGAATTCCCTACCTTATTCTGTTGCATGCCTGAACGTTAAAGAGACGCCCTAGGTAGATTTGTTAAATAGAAACCTAGTAGTTCTAAGCATCTCGATTACCTCAATTTAGAAAGTCCGATTCTTGGAAATTCCGTTTTTGAACGTCCGTTTGAGGAGAAAATCCCAGATAGTCCAGTAGCGCCAGAAATGGCAACTTGGAAAGCTTTGTTGAACCTTACTAGGACTACTCGTCCCTCGTGTATCAGGTTACCTGAAACTGAAGCAAATTATGAACTTAAGCCTGGAACCTTACAGTTGCTCCCAATCTTTTTAGGGAAAGAAAATGAAAACCCCTATTTCCATGTTAGGGACTTTGAGGAAATTTATAGTATCCTGAAAATTAGAAACCTTGATGATGATGCTTTGAAACTCAGGTTATTCCCCTTTTCCTTAAAAGATAAAGCCAAGTCGTGGCTGTATAGTTTGGCTTCCGAATCAATTGAAACATATGAACAACTTACATCTGCCTTTTTGAACAAGTTTTTCCCTAGGCATAAAACATCGTCTATTAGGACGCAAATCTGCACGTTTTCGCAACAAGAGGGAGAGTCTTTGTATAGGTATTTGGAAAGGTTCAATGATTTATTATCCCAATGTCCTCATCATGGTTTAGAAAAGGTTAGGTTAGTTCAGATCCTTTATGAGGGTTTAGATTATCCCACTACAACTACAGTAGAGTCCATGTGTACAGGTGGGTTTGAAAACCAAACAGTTGATGATGCGATGACATACTTGCATGAAATCGCCGAAAAGACCCAACAATGGGAAAGTAATAGGGTACCCCAGAAAATAATTCTTCTAGGTAGAGGAAACGTTAATAGGGTAGAAAGAAGTTTTGAATCAGATGCCAAAATTGCTGCTATAGAGAAAAGGTTAGAAGCTTTAGAAGTGGGTCACACTAGTGGTAGATTGGAGCCTTTTTGGGAAGGCCAGAATAATGAAGAGCAAGCCAATGCTCTCTATAATAACACTAGATTCGATAACCGTCGGAAGTTTGACCCATATTCAGAAACCTATAATCCTGGTTGGACAAACCATCTAAACCTTTCATGGTCTAAAGGACAGAGTCAAGGTCAGTTTAGTAATTCTAATGCTCCCCCAGGTTTTGGTTCAGATAAGAACTCTTCAGGTCAGTTTCATAACTGTTCATAGAATAGAATAACGTGCTTAGAGGAATCTCTTAGTATATTAAGAAAGAGCCAGGATATGTTAGCACAGAGCCAGGACATGTTATTAAAGAGCCAAGTTAGTTTTCAACAGGAAACCAAGCAGAACTTTCAAACTAATGCTCAGACTCTTGCTAAGTTAGAGCTTCATGTCGGCCAAATAGCTAAGACCTTAAGTGAGAGAGATAACGGAAGGTTCCCTAGTCAGACTAATCCCAATCCTACAGGAGTTCATGAAGTAGGTGCAAACCATCGAATCAATTGAATGCTGTTAGAACCCTTAGGAGTGGCAGAGTAGTAGACAATCAGGTAACCATGCCAGATAGTGAGCATACTGTAGTTCACCCCTCAGGACCAACCATAGATGATGAGACTGATAAAGTTTCTGATGATGTCAATTCGGCTCCTGAGAGGCCCTATTTTATGCCTAGATCTCCATTTCCACATCTATTAGTACCAACAAAGAGTGAATCCAAAATTAATGACATAATGGAGGTTTTTAGGAAAGTTACCATAAACCTTCCGTTACTAGAAGCAATTAGGAAACTTCAAGCTTATTCCAAGTTTCTTAAGGATATGTGTACGCGAAAGCGAAAGCTTATTGTCCCTAAAAAAGCCTTTTTAGCTAGTCATGTAAGTTCGATCATTCAGAACCCCACAACTCCTAAATATAAAGACCCAGGTGTGCCTACCATTGCTTGTACGATAGGAAAACACAGGGTACACAAAGCTTTACTTGACTTAGGAGCCAGTGTGAACTTACTCCCATACCATGTGTACTTAAAGCTAGGGCTCAGTGAATTGAAACCTACCAAGATAACATTGCAGTTAGCTGATAGGTCTATCAAGATTCCTCGTGGTGTGATAGAAGATGTTCTTATTGAGGTCGACAAGTTTATTTATCCTGTGGATTTCGTGGTCTTAGATACCCAACCTGTCCCTGACCCAGAGAACCATATATCTGTGATTTTAGGTCACCCATTTTTAGCTACGTCTAATGCGATCATAAACTGTCGAAATGGTATTATGAATCTATCTTTTGGTAATATGATTATTGAGTTAAATATTTTTAATGTCAATAAGCTACATTCTGAGCTAGATGACACGTGCATTGAAGAGGTGAACATTATAGGAACCTTAGTTCAGGAGTCATTACCAAATATCGCATCGGAAGGTCCATTAGAGAGTTGTCTAGCCCACTTTAACATGGATTTCGACGAAGATAGAAATATTGAACAAGTGAATGCTATGTTGGATTCTATTCCTATGTTAGATACTGATAAATGGAAAGCTAGGTTCGAACCATTACAAGCTTTTGAGTCTACCTTAATCCCTTGTTCAGAAGAGCCTCCTAAGTTGGACCCTAAATCTGCATTCTTAGGGCCATCTAAGACTTTTCCTGTGATTATAGCATCCAATCAGGACAGCAGGCCGTAAATCATGCTTCAAGACAATAAGGAAACTCTAGGGTTGACCATACAAGATATGAAACATATAAGTCCTACAGCTAGTATACCTCAAAAGAATTTAGAGGATGAACCACCTGATTATAACTCAGAGAAAGCAATTGACCTTTTTCAGAAACCTGATGGTCTAGAAATTAGGAATATTGTGACTAGTCTATCTAGAGACACCCAAAATTCTAAGTTTGGGGGTAGTGATCGTCAATTATCCCCAGTAGAAATCCATAACTTGGGACTCGATCCTAATGATTATGAGGTATCACTTGAGTCTATTCAGACTCCACAGCCCGATCCTCCTGATACTGTCCAGGAGGAAATCCAGCTATTAAAGTCCCGTTTTTCGGATGAATCTGTTTTTCAGGACACTCATATGAAGCCCAATTGGGTGCCCCAAATAAATCCAGTTGTCTTGCAAGAAACTTTCAATGAGGTTGTGCTCCTTATGTTATTTTTTCTGATCCTGTGCAGTTGTTTTATATTAGTGGCAGTTTTATTTGGTTTTGATGACCCACATTTATTTCGACTACTGATATATGATTTGAAAGGTAACTAGTCATTTTATGAAACTTGATGTCTGACTGAAGACTTTAAACTTAGCACTTCTTGGGAGGTAACCCAATCTCATGCAATAAGGTAATATCTTTCCTTAACTCTTTTGCTTCAATTGTAACAGTT
The DNA here is from genome assembly GCF_003573695.1 of Papaver somniferum. Classification (NCBI taxonomy): domain Eukaryota; kingdom Viridiplantae; phylum Streptophyta; class Magnoliopsida; order Ranunculales; family Papaveraceae; genus Papaver; species Papaver somniferum. Next base: position 48,830,656 of record NC_039363.1, read on the forward strand.
TCTCCTTGTTCATGCTTTTAATTTCATCTTTAGAACATTGGGTACAATGTTAGATTTAAGTTTGGGGGTATGGGAGAAACTTTTTAGTTGCATTAATAAACTCCAGAGCCTAGAAATTTATGCATATTAAGGATAACACTAACTAATCTAAGTGGATGGGAACATTTTGGTTGTAGGAGTTGAGGAACCAATCTGATTAGATGGCAACATCTAGAAGAGTCTATTCATAAAAGCACAGAGCTCAGGTGTTACAAATAACATGATAGTTTCACCATATCTCGTTGAGTCCTTTTCTCTTCTATTTTTATTTTGTTTTTAAATTATGTTTCTCTAAGTGATAGGTGGGTCCCACGATTCAAGTTGTTACCAATGCTAGGGTGAATTAGAGTGATTGAGATACCAAAAAAAAAAAAAA